>NC_081450.1:2101194-2126746 GCF_007210705.1 Tigriopus californicus | reverse complement strand
GCAAAATTGTGCCAAATTTGAATTTTAAACAAACATTCATTTCAAGTTAGAACGGTAGATGGGAATAGCTTACGAAATTGATGACGTCAACTTGAAAAAGCGTCAGTCATAAACTATTTGCATTGGGGCAGGTCAATCGCAAATGATGTTTCAGTTAATGTAAAAACTCATGTCACACTTGTACTCAAACTAGACGATTCAGTTTGATCAGATTGACTTGTCTTGTTTTTTCTAAAGATAGTACAAAATGCACTTGTTACCTGGACTTGATTCTTATATTAAGTACCTCAATTACATATTTAAGTTATCGAGCCATAACAGGAGGCTGATTCGGGTCTATTCATAGCTGCGTTATAAATGACAAAAGACGAAGGACTCTTTTTATTATTGCAGCATGCCACTTAAACACAACATTCACCGGAGCGTCTTTACAACAGATCGCAATGTCAGTCAGATTACGGAATAAAGAAAGCAAAATAAAAAGACACATAAATCACTAAGAATTACACGCAAAACAGTTCTTTAAATGGCAGTCTGATGAATATGAGTTTAGGAAAGTGTTCAGCGTCTGTAATTTCCAGAGTTTCAATGAGTCTTGGCAAGAGGTTTTCAAATTGGTTTGCTTATAAAAATCGTTCCATGTTTTTGGCAGAAGATAAGGAGGGAGGTTTTGAAGCTATGATGATCTGACTAAAGGTGAGCTAAAATAGATATCACCGCCTCTTCGTACTTTGAAAATGTAGAGGTTGACTACACTGGGGACGGTTCCTTTCATGCAGCAAAAGAGAAACCTCATCTGATTTTGTTTATCTAGGTCCTTGATTTTTAAAACATTTAGGGATTTGAAAAGACCCTCAGTATGGGCATTTCTTTTTGCTCCAGCGATCCATCGGACGGCTCTCTTTTGAAGCGTGACCAAATCTTTTGCAGTAGATCCAGACCCGAAAAATTCAAGCCTGTATTCGAGCCTACTTTTTATGTGGGCATTGTAGAGTATTGTTCTAAGGATTTTTGGAAGAGATTTCTTGGCCATGAGCATTGTAAAGAGAGAGCGCCTTATGGAGTTTCCCACATATGTGGCATTATACTTCCAGCTCAGTTTTTCATTGAGATGCATTCCCAAAAAATTTACGTTCTTTTCCAGGCAGTTTGTGCCAACCCGCTGAATCAGAATATCGTTAACAATCAGTTTAAACTCTGCTGGAAGTTGCCAAGATCCGAATAACATAACTTTAGTCTTTTTGTAATTTAGTGAGAGTTTATTTGCTTTGAAATATCCCGCAAGCTCCTGCATCCATTGACTTAACTCTGATTCGACGGTTTTTAGATTTTCGCCAAAGTGTTGCAGGGTCGTATCATCAGCGAACATGGTCACTTTAAATTTGGTCGCATTCGGAAGGTCGTTTACGTATGATAAAAATAACAAAGGTCCCAAAATGCTACCTTGGGGCAATCCACACGATATTTGCAGAGGATCGGATATGTAATTGACTACATCAACTTGTTGAGTCTAATTACTTAGAAAGTTTAAAATCCATTTGGTAGTACCAGTGCTAAAACCGTATTTAGCCATTTTGGATATTAGAATGTCATGGTCAATTGTGTTAAATGCTTTTCTAAGATCAATAGAGATGCCTACAAATTCATATTGTTGTTATAATTACTTTTCCAAGTCTTACTTATAGCCTGCCGGTAATTGCGTTGGGGGAAGGGGGAGGGAGATTAAATAGATAAATGAAGGAGCTGGTAAGAGAACTGAGTATGAGTGGATTGTGGGGGGCTCAAAAGAGCATTAAGTGTGTAAAACCACTACAATTGGTCTTAAAACCTGGCTCATGGTTGCTTTTGAATATATATAGTGCATGATACCTTTCGAACTTCTTCTGAACACTGTGCAGCTCAATCTTCTCAGTTTGTTACAATGCAAGAATTATCTAATTCCAATGGTGTTCCTGTTTGCCATTTTGAGAATCTGAATATTTTACACTGCAAGGTCTCTTTACCCTGAGAAACAGCTAAGATAAGCAGCCACAGTAACCAAACTTACTCCAATTCTTACACCAATGGAAATGACAACACCATTCTTAATTCGGATCAAAATACGAAATGTAAAAATACCTTTCCGAAGGCAATGTCCAGATACAAGTTGTCCTTCTCGATGAAGGACTGAACAAAAGCTCATTGTCCGTGGTCCAACATCCCTTGGGAATATTGGCGATCACGTATCTTTGCCCACTCCCAGCCAAATCAACCATCAGCATCAACGACGGGAGTTGACAAAGGATCTGATCTGTTCAATTTGACCCTCCCACTGTAGAGTACAGTAACCCAGATTTTCATCATTTACCCCTACCCACCTGTTTATTGACTATNAGTTGCCGTTGGAACTTCGACAGACGTCCTCCTGCACCTCCTTCAAAATGGTCCTGAAGAAGCTGGATTTCTGTTCCTTCCGAGTCTTGTTTTGACGTCGAACACAAGAGAGGCCACTCATGGGTCAATCTAGTCGGCTGCTGTTCCAAATTAGTTTCATAGTCCTCTCCTCTTCTTTTTCCCTTTTCGTCTCTAGCCTATACCCTCTATACACTCTATGTGTTATGGGTAGTCATACAATAAACAATAAACAATTGCTGTCAATTGCTCAAAATTAAGTTTTTCATTTTTCTATCTTGGGGCAGCCTTTGATTTCAAACTTTGAAACTAATTCTAACGCCAAGAAAGGTCTGATTTGAACCAAAACACCGTTTTAGGCCAAACAAAATATTTATGGAAGATAAAAGTAAAAAGGTGCAAATATAGGTGAAAAGTGCAAATAGGTAAAAATTGGGCCCTAAGGACAATTTTCTTTGTACGATTTGCCGGTCCCAAGTCATTAGACCGCGACAAAAAATGCTTTTTCATTTCGAGCAGAACTTCGAGAGGATCATACTAACTGGTTTTCTTTCCAATCCTTCAACTCCTCTGTACCGAATGGGTAAGGCAGCTTTTTAGCTTAAAAGACCTTAGCTAGGGCTCCCATCTTTAGCAAAAGAGGACACAAAAGTAAAAATAAAAAATGCTTAATTGAGTGTCAAAACGTGACCCTGCCTTTCTAGGACTCGTACAAAGGGTTGCTTCAAGACCCGTTCTTTATCTTTGGTTGCTCGGTAGTACTTTTTTATTTTGCTCGAGTTGAGAACCCTAACTGAGGTCCTTCAAGCTAAATAGTTGATTCGCATGAGAAACATATTGACGAAAATGTCGACCTAGGAGCTCCCTGGTTAAGCTAATGAATAAAGAGGTCGGAGGTGTAAGCTTTATAAACGGCCCTCGGTTCAGCTCATTCGCACATCCGAACCGTCAACCATCTGCAATTTCTACGCATGGGCAGGAAAATTCAAGTCTCTACCACAGATCGCCAATTTTCAAAACTGAGGAACCCTACTTCTTCTAGAAATCGATTTCAGCCTATGTCATTCTTTGAAAGTCCTCAGTGGGTTGCTGTTTGTGGGGTTTGTTGTGTAAAACATACTCATTTAATGATTCAGTGTGTTATAGGATCATATGTATGTCTTAGGAAAGAGATGGCAGGCGTCGCTCTGAATTGTCAAGTGCTGGCATGTGTCAAGGATGCCAATATCCTATCAAAATGTGAAAATACATTTTTCCGGCCTACATCCAATCAGCCAAAAAAGGCCTAAAACGCATGAAAATGTGAAAACGGGCCCAAGGTGCAAAGGATTCAAATAATGGTCCAGGATGTGAAAAAATATTATTTGCATAAGTTTGATAACATTAGTAATTACTAAGAATTGAGTTTAGACATGTCAAAGGGCGGCTTTACACCAGGATAGAAAACCGAGATTGAATCCGGTTTGCGGATGGAAGTACGACTAGTGCTGGGGCGACTCCAGTCTTTCCCTGTACTTAAGTCGAACGAAAAGACTCATATTGCGAAACTCGCCCTAACACTAATCCTACTTCTTCCTCAAACCGGATTCAATCCTCGTTTTCCATCATATTGTAAAGCCGCCCTAAGTGAACCACAATTGCGATGCATCTTGGATCCTTAATTCGTGATAAAATGATGTCAAACACGTCCAGGCCCATGTTTGGAACCTCACGGTATCTTCCTCAATTCGCAGATACTTGGACTATGCTACTTCTTTTCTCCAGTACCACTAAGCATGGCTTGATCCAGACTGATCTGGTCTTTTCTTCCCACGGATTTCGGCTTCCACTCAATATCATCTGAAAGAAACGTTATCTTAACAGCCCTTGCAAGTCTTTTCCCACCAAACTCTTAACGTTGCAACCAATATTTGACACATAATCTTGCTTGCATATGCTCCTACTATGGACTTGTGTCTCATCACCAACCTCTCGTCACATTAATCACAACAAAATGTGCCGAAATAGGAGTCGTATAAATGTACCATTGGGGACCCTCACAGGGATTACTGCCTTGGCTAAGTATGATTTGCTTTAATTGTTGAAGAACCGACTAAAGGTTACAGACAAAGCTCACCAACGAGCCAATCATTTCCTAAAGAGCTCACACATTGATACTGTATTGTAAAAAGAAATTGAGTTTTTTAGTAACGCAAAAATATCAAACTTACATTTGACCTCTTCATGAATATGCTCTACCAGTTTGGGCCTCCTTTCCAATTTCCAAAAACGTCTGGGATGCCACAAATGCAATTCTTGCGAAATATCTGAAGCGGTACATCGGAATCCCCTTCACGTCAAACAATGCCAATGTCCACTACTTGACATCAGACATCCATCTAGAAACGTGGCTCAAAAGTTTGGTTCTGAAACAAGAGTCAACATTAAAGGTTGGCAAGGCATTTGCAGGAATCCGTTTTACACTATTTGACAAGATATCTGAACCCTCAGCTCCTGATTTCATCCCACTGATCCCATCCTACTTTTGGAGAAGCCATATACTTTTTAAAATTTCGACGAACCCGGACTTTTGAAGAATAAATTTTAGAAAGGTTCTAGACAGTGACCACTATTCCTTATGTCAAAAAAAGGAATACTATTCTATCCCAATTGAAACATGGATTTGCTAAGGTTGTGGTGAAAACTTGCATTTTTATCATCCGACATACTTTTGTAATAATGAACCAGAATGATACAAGATCATAGCAATAATACTAAACATTCTATAACAAAAAAAGCACGCGTTTTGAGCACGTTTTAGCACGATTGCCCAACTGATTGATCATATGGAGCAAGTCATTGAAGGACTAGAGAGCCATAAGTTACTTGATGTTGTCGACCTCGACTTTTCCAAGTCGTTTAACAAGNCGATGAAGGACTGAACAAAAGCTCATTGTCCGTGGTCCAACATCCCTTGGGAATATTGGCGATCACGTATCTTTGCCCACTCCCAGCCAAATCAACCATCAGCATCAACGACGGGAGTTGACAAAGGATCTGATCTGTTCAATTTGACCCTCCCACTGTAGAGTAGAGTAACCCAGATTTTCATCATTTACCCCTACCCACCTATTTATTGACTATCTGTAAATCCCCTCATCACTTTTTTCATGTGCATTGAAAAATTCTAGTCATACTCAGTGATATCACTTTCAAGTCAACTAGTTTATTGCCTTTACCACTTTTGACATTTTTTCCTTAATATTCAACAATGTTTGTATAATACCTGAACACCATATTTTGCACTTATTTTTACGCCATGACATGACCAAGAGTTGCAATCAAGTTATTCAATTCAAAAAGTTCATCAATTCAGCAACCACTGTGGCCTTCACTCAATTCAAGGACATTTCTGCCAAGAATCACTCATCAGACATTGTAGATTAAATTTTTATCGGTTTTTTTTGACCCAATAGCTTTCATTTCATCTATGAAATAAAGATGCAGGAAACTTGCATGGGCCCAAAACTTTCCTGTCACACCGGAGGACAAAGTACTTCATGTGAGAGGTCTCTGGTGGCAACTAACAAAAAAGCCTCAAAGCACTTTTCCCAGTGTCATATGGCTTCCTCTGCATTGAAGCGAGTACAAATATCACTTGCAATCACAGAATTTGTCAGACCAAATCAATATGCCTTGAGAGTTCTTGATTTTACCAGTCATTTAACTTGAGCTGAGAAAATTAGCCTTGAAGAAACGACCCTTGCGTCCTTTTCCACACATTTGAAATCAAAGCAATTCTTAATGATGCATCAATAGGAGAGCTTTTTGCTATCTCAATTAAAACACTCTGGAACAGGATTCATTCAACTTTTCTGAAAGACAGGATAGTGGGCAGGGTCAAAAGTTGTTGGCGTACAAATCTCGTTTTCCTGCAGCACTCGAATATTTTGGGCTTGCCTTCCGAGGTCACGCCAAAAGTTGTGTGGGTATAAATACAGAGAACCGACGAGAGATGATCATTCACCGTTTAGCTTCGCACCTAAACATAGATCAAATAAACCAATCAACATGAACGCTTTGGTGAGTATAACAAATTATCATTTTCAGGTTATTTTCCAACATTATCATTTTCAGGTTATTTTCTTTATCAAATGTGGGTCAAGTAAAAGAAATGAGCAAAAGTCAACACTCTTTGCGCTTGCTTTGGCTTTTAAACTTCACAAAACATATTTTGATGCAGAAACACCGCAGTTTTTTCCAATGTTGTTGTGGAAAGATATTTGACCAAATTTGAATACCTATTTGTTTCTTTGTAAAAAGAACATTAGAAAATTAGAATTCTTACCATGGCGCCTGAGGTGTAAACTTTACTAAGAGTGAGTTGATAAAAGAAAGGGGTGGCATTTTCAGCCATCTTCACATCTAACAATTCAAGATGAAGATGGGGTAAGGTGATTTGGAACCCTTTTGAGAAACACAACTAAGTGTTAATTGTTACTTAAGCATATTTGGCTGTTATTTTAATTGATGACTAAAACTTTTCCAAGCAACTGATTGACAAGGAAGAAAGCTCACTTTTAAAATAATGACTGATTCTATTTGCTCACAGATAAACCTACCTATTAAATAAAGTTGCTAACACCAACCATTTTGGTAAATCAAAAAATCATGTAAAAACTGTACATCTCTCATCTTGCAGGTCGTGCTCTCCTCTGTCTTGGCTGTGGCCAGTGCTGGCATCATTGCCACGCCCTACACCGCTGGCCTTCCTTATGGCCTTTCCCCTTACAGCACCTGCTACTTGCCCTATGCCTACAATGGCGCCCCCATTGCTTACAACAGTGCCCCTCTTGCCGTGGCTCCCGCTCCCGTTCCCATCCCTGCTGCCCCCGTATCCTCGCAATACCAAGCTCAGGATGAGTTTGGAAACCTGAACTATGGTTATGTTAACATCAACTCGGCCAAGCAAGAGGTGGGCAATGCCTACGCTGGTGTGACTGGTTCTTACAGCTACGTGGACGCTAACGGCATTCCCCAACGTGTCAACTACATTGCTGATGGTCTGGGATTCCGTGCTGACGCCACCAACTTGCCCGTTGCCCCAGTGTACACTGGTGTCGCCCCTGTTGACAACGGAGTGGCCCCNCCGTGAAGTTTTTAAAATGAGGCCGCAAGGCTTGAAGAAAGTTGATACAGTTTAAACATCTCGAACTTGTTCTCCATTTTATGCCATCGAGTATGAAGACAAGTCTGGTTAACTTTAAGGTATAAAAGCGTTTAATGGGAACAAAAAATATCTAAATGATAACATCAAAAGTGCCTTTTATGCTTTTGCAAGATAAGTTTGCAATAAAAGTGTTAGGAAGGATTTCTCTCAAAACTTGACAATGCCTGTTGACTTGCGTGGTGAGACAAGAGGAGAGGAGATAACTGTATCCAATAATCCAGATGTAAAGAGAGTGGCAGCCATTAAAAACGCCTCGTCCTTTTGTAAAGGCTTGGTTTTCACTCAAAACATTTTGAAGCCAAATGTGATTTATGGAAATTTTCTTTCTCCTCACGAGTGGCTGGAAACTTACCTTCCAGCCCTTAGTGAACACAGCTATACAATACAGTTTCTAACCGTGGCGTTTGGTTTCCTTTGAGTTTATTAGAGTGAACCTTTGAAAAACGGTTCCATTAAAGGGAAATAATCCAATTTTGTAGTTACCCTAGCTAGGTTTTTTAACTTTATGGTAGAAAACAGAGCCCAGTTTTTTAAAGCAAAGGAGTAAATATTAGATAGAGAAAAGATCGTACTGTGCTGCATAAGATAGATCTTTTCTCGATCTCAAACTTACTCTTTTGCTTAAAAAAACTGGGCTCATATTTCCACATGTCATTTTGCATTGAACAGTTTTCAGAGAATATCATGCCTGGAAAACCGGTTATGGCAAAAAAATTGCAACTTCAATCACCAGCCCGCTCTTCCTATGTACGTAGTTGCTTGAAGTTCAGATTTCAAAAAGTCAAAATGATTAACAACAAAACTGATTTAACCTTTTCATACCCGCTTGTGTGATGAGAAGCTTGGGCAAGTCCTTACTATTCTCTTCAAACCCGACGGCGTAAATGGGGAACGAGTTCAAAGTGTCTTGACCATATCAATTTTTTTCAAACCTCCCTTTTATATACTTCACGCAAAGAGAGCCTAACTATTGAATAAATAGCTATTCTGTACGCAAGAAAAATGGTAATTACTTCTATGTTGCCTTTTCTGTCGCCAACGAAGAAATTCAGTTATGTTTTAGTACATGACTCATTTCAGTTTTGAATGAGGGTGGGGTTGGGGTGAAATGGTCCTTAACGACTTATGACGAGAAATATTTAAGACTTCGCCAAATATCATGAACGGTAGAGTATCAATCCTATAAAAAGGCATTAGGGTTCTTAGAGTACAATTCCATGTCTTCACCTTTATCACCATCTACAATAATTTCGTTTCCAACGACAATTTCAACAACTCCCGGACACGTCCAAGGAATCAATTAGCATGAGTAGTGGGAATCTTAGTTAATTTACCACTGGGGCATGTTGTCGCAAAAGACATATTTGTTATAGTGATGATTGAAAACTTTGCTCCTTAACCACACAAAAAGTATGGTCAGTATCTGGTTTAGGGTCTACGACAAGAAAGACTGGATTTTAGGCGGGGCCAAGGGTAGAAGCGTACAGATCTAGTTTTCCTTCTAGCACTCAAACTCATCAGGCTTGCCTTTCAGGTGTTCATCGAGAAAAGTTTGGGTATAAATACAGAGCACCCATGAAGGATGATCATTCACCGTTTAGCTTCGCACCTAAACCCAAATCAACCAATCAACATGAACGCTTTTGTGAGTACAACAAATCAATCCCGTTTCCCGTCTCTTTAACTGTGGAACAAGNTGCGCAGATGGAGACATCGTCTCCCCTGGCGCAATTTTACCCTGAGGACTAATTGCAAGCGATTGATGTGGCTATGAAGTTGCAAGGACGCTCAAGGTACGCTTGGGAGGTGGTCATTGACGTTGGAGGATTACGGGCCATGATTGAAATTCGAACACATTACGGGTTCTTCAAACACTAACAACCAAAATGGAATGAACCTTGAAAGGGGATATTGGGGAGCTTGAATTGGCATAATGGACAAAAGAGCCCATGGGAAGTACGTACGTAAGTACAATTTCAATGACAGCAAGACACCTTTTATTTAAAATCACTCCACTCTGGCAGATTTGCATGGACATGGGCGTCCCCAAAGAAAAGTAGACCAGGTGAATGGGAGAATTGAACGTTAACTACAGGTACATAGAGGAAAAGCCAAATGTAAAGATTGACATGCTAAATGCATTATTATTCAACCGGACGTCGATTGATAAAAGAATTTACTCAGACATTTGATGGTAAAAGTATTTTTTGAGTTTGAATAGGTGTGTTTTTAATGGACTGAGAACACACAATGAGTCGAAGCCCTTTAGAGTAGAGCTTGATTTTTTTTAAAGCAGCATCCCATGTTTGATATCATGATTCAACAAGAGTGGAATTTTCTATCAAGAATTAAATACGCAGCTCCAAGGTCCTTGCATTTCTGTTTTGGAGCGCGTTGAGAACAGTTGCATTTTAGTTTGTTGTTGTTCTTATCTCCCAGAAATTTGGCACCGATGTGTGACTTCCTCTGATACTCCTGGGTTGATGTGCACGTGCAGTGTTCGTGGTGTATGTGTTGGTGAATAAATGGGAATCGACATGTATTCACTCAATTATTTTTTTGGGTTCGGTTTTTCACGGGCTTTTCTAACCGCTACAGGGAATGTAATCCCCAGTACTATTAAAATGAAAGGTTATAATTCGTCTATTTATTACCTTTTAATCTTTATATGATATTTGGTCTACCAACGAATTTGACTTGGCAGACCGAGCTAGTTCTTGAATGCAGGGTTGGGACATAACTCATGGATGCTTTTGAAGCCCTACAATATCAGATACCTTTCGTACCTTCTCTGAACACTGTACAGTCGCAACTTTTTCAGTCTCTCCCAATACGAGAGCTCTCTCATTCTTGCGATGTTCCTAGTGAAACATCTTTGGACTTATTCGACCTTTTGCAAACCTACTGNGCAAGGGAAGCATTGTTAAAACCTCTGCAGGACGTGGATGGCATAATTCAGCATCCAGATTTATCAAAAGTTTGGCAGTATTAAGCAAGGCCTCCTGCGTCTTGAGAACAAACATGCCAAGACCCCATCACCAACTTTGGAAGAACTACTGTAGCGTGCACATTTTTTGTGGACTTTCTTGATGTTACTGGGAATGTTATCCTTGAAATGTATGTATGTATGTATTTGTATGTATTGTATGTATGTATTTCAGGGGGTTTAAATGCTAATTGTTCATGATGTTCAAAAGCAGCAGCTCCCCAAGACTTCCATAAGCCATAAGGCTTGTTTTCATGGAAGTCTATATCCCAGAGGGATAGAAAGGGTTCCTAAGTGTAGGACGCCCTCGCACTTATTACCCAGAAGATGGTTAAATCTCGTATGTCATATTGCAGCATGCCACTTAAACACAACATTCACCGGAGCGTCTTTACAACAGATCACAATGTCAGTCAGATTACGGAATAAAGAAAGCAAAATAAAAAGACACATAAATCACTAAGAATTACACGCAAAACAGTTCTTTAAATGGCAGTCTGATGAATATGAGTTTAGGAAAGTGTTCAGCGTCTGTAATTTCCAGAGTTTCAATGAGTCTTGGCAAGAGGTTTTCAAATTGGTTTGCTTATAAAAATTGTTCCATGTTTTTGGCAGAAGATAAGGAGGGAGGTTTTGAAGCTATGATGATCTGACTAAAGGTGAGCTAAAATAGATATCACCGCCTCTTCGTACTTTGAAAATGTAGAGGTTGACTACACTGGGGACGGTTCCTTTCATGCAGCAAAAGAGAAACCTCATCTGATTTTGTTTATCTAGGTCCTTGATTTTTAAAACATTTAGGGATTTGAAAAGACCCTCAGTATGGGCATTTCTTTTTGCTCCAGCGATCCATCGGACGGCTCTCTTTTGAAGCGTGACCAAATCTTTTGCAGTAGATCCAGACCCGAAAAATTCAAGCCTGTATTCGAGCCTACTTTTTATGTGGGCATTGTAGAGTATTGTTCTAAGGATTTTCGGAAGAGATTTCTTGGCCATGAGCATTGTAAAGAGAGAGCGCCTTATGGAGTTTCCCACATATGTGGCATGATACTTCCAGCTCAGTTTTTCATCGAGATGCATTCCCAAAAAATTTACGTTCTTTTCCAGGCAGTTTGTGCCAACCCGCTGAATCAGAATATCGTTAACAATCAGTTTAAACTCTGCTGGAAGTTGCCAAGATCCGAATAACATAACTTTAGTCTTTTTGTAATTTAGTGAGAGTTTATTTGCTTTGAAATATCCCGCAAGCTCCTGCATCCATTGACTTAACTCTGATTCGACGGTTTTTAGATTATCGCCAAAGTGTTGCAGGGTCGTATCATCAGCGAACATGGTCACTTTAAATTTGGTCGCATTCGGAAGGTCGTTTACGTATGATAAAAATAACAAAGGTCCCAAAATGCTACCTTGGGGCAATCCACACGATATTTGCAGAGGATCGGATATGTAATTGACTACATCAACTTGTTGAGTCTAATTACTTAGAAAGTTTAAAATCCATTTGGTAGTACCAGTGCTAAAACCGTATTTAGCCATTTTGGATATTAGAATGTCATGGTCAATTGTGTCAAATGCTTTTCTAAGATCAATAGAGATGCCTACAAATTCATATTGTTGCTATAATTACTTTTCCAAGTCTTACTTATAGCCTGCCGGTAATTGCGTTGGGGGAAGGGGGAGGGAGATTAAATAGATAAATGAAGGAGCTGGTAAGAGAATTGAGTATGAGTGGATTGTGGTGGGCTCAAAAGAGCATTAAGTGTGTAAAACCACTACAATTGGTCCTAAAACCTGGCTCATGGTTGGTTTTGAATATATATAGTGCATGATACCTTTCGAACTTCTTCTGAACACTGTGCAGCTCAATCTTCTCAGTTTGTTTCAATGCAAGAATTATCTAATTCCAATGGTGTTCCTGTTTGCCATTTTGAGAATCTGAATATTTTATACTGCAAGGTCTCTTTACCCTGAGAAACAGCTAAGATAAGCAGCCACAGTAACCAAACTTACTCCAATTCTTACACCAATGGAAATGACAACACCATTCTTAATTCGGATCAAAATACGAAATGTAAAAATACCTTTCCGGAGGCAATGTCCAGATACAAGTTGTCCTTCCCGATGAAGGACTGAACAAAAGCTCATTGTCCGTGGTCCAACATCCCTTGGGAATATTGGCGATCACGTATCTTTGCCCACTCCCAGCCAAATCAACCATCAGCATCAACGACGGGAGTTGACAAAGGATCTGATCTGTTCAATTTGACCCTCCCACTGTAGAGTAGAGTAACCCAGATTTTCATCATTTACCCCTACCCACCTTTTTATTGACTATCTGTAAATCCCCTCATCACTTTTTTCATGTGCATTGAAAAATTCTAGTCATACTCAGTGATATCACTTTCAAGTCAACTAGTTTATTGCCTTTACCACTTTTGACATTTTTTCCTTAATATTCAACAATGTTTGTATAATACCTGAACACCATATTTTGCACTTATTTTTACGCCATGACATGACCAAGAGTTGCAATCAAGTTATTCAATTCAAAAAGTTCATCAATTCAGCAACCACTGTGGCCTTCACTCAATTCAAGGACATTTCNTTCAGGGCCATATTACTCTTAGTAACCCAAGAATAGATTATTTCTAGGTCCTTCGCAAGGCCAGTGGAATCTTGGCCATTCTTACCAGAAACTAACTTTGCATCATCAGCATAAGAAAAGAGACTGGCAGTAATACTAAACTTTTGAAGCGGGGCAACGAATATTATAAAAAGGAGGGGCCTTCAGATTTAGCCCTGGAGAACATCTCATCAGAAACTGAGATGTCACACCATCAGGACCAGGAGAACTTGAAAGCCTCAAGTCCCTGATAGCCTCTAAAGCATCTTGATCTGTGACTACAAGATCATCTTAACGCTCTATTTGACTGACCATGTCAATCTCAACAGACTCATCTTCAGGGGAATGAGCTGTTGCTTCTGAACTCAGTGGGGTTGAAAACACACTAGTCTCTACATTGTTAATGGCTTCCCATCAACCTCAAAAGGCCTAACAGAGAGTTTCATTTTTCTCTTAGAGTTTGCATAAGAGAAAAATGCCTTCGCATTCGACATAACCTCCTGAACCACCTTCCTCTGATGCGAGGTGCTCTTCAGCCTTTTATCTAGTTTGCAACTCTTTTTGAACAAAGTCTTCCTATATTTTGGAATATTTGTCCGTGTACCACCTTTCGGAACTAGATTGTTAAACTGGAGCAAACTTCCTTAAAAGCTGAAGCTCATTGATCAAAGGCTGCATCTCTGGACAATTCCTGTTTTAGAATTGAAATCAGGTCAAGTTCTTCTAATCTTTCTATAATCAACGGCCAATGTTCATCTTTGAACTTGAACGTAGCCAGACCGACCTTTTTGACCGGTTTTACTCTAAAGCACGCCGGCTTTTGAGTAATGGTCAACCCTATCTCAAGAACATGATGATCTGACAGATTACTAGATGTCACGTGGACATTCTGGATCAGATTAGGGTCATAAGACCAAGTCGAGAACACTATTCTTTCTAGAGGCTACACCAACATGCTGGGAGAAATTGCGCAAGATCGCAAATTCTTCCAGCTTTTCAAACGACTGAGATGTCGATTCCAAAATGAGAATATACCCATCAGAACTAACCTCCCACTCTACAACGCTAGCCGGAAAATTAAAGTCCCCTACATAGAAAACCTTCGAGCAAACTGCCTGATCCAACTCATTTACAGTGAATTGGAGAGCTGACATAAAAGAGCTTACTGAACAAGAAGGGGGGTCTATACATTGTTACAGTAAACAGATCAAGACCTTGAAGATGGCAAACTAAGACCTCTACTTCTCCATTCGACATTTGTATACGACTAATTTGCAAATCATTCTTAACATTTAGGCATACACCCCCATGTGGGATATGGAATTATCAGGGCATATCCTATCACAACGAACTAAGTTGAAACCAACTATGGTTAGTTCTTCATCTAAGACCCTTGGCCGAAGCCAGGTTTCTGTTCTAGAGATGAATGCAATCGCTCTCTCAACGGCTAGTTTTTCTAAGATCTTAACTTTTGTGCTGTATTCTTTAGAAATCAGACAATGCACGTTCAAATATAGCCCCTTTACGGGCCTCTCTTTTGACGGACCAAGTTCACAAGATCTTGGACCATCCTCTCCAACCGTAAAATAATCCCGGTTATCAACAAAGCTACCTTCTACTGGAGGCAAAGCATGAGCTAATGGGGATGGTTGGGTTTGGGAAATGGGTTGGGCAGCTACATTAGAATAGGAACGTATTTTGGGAATGGGGGTGGGGCAAGGAATATTAGGGAGGAGAGTGTTTATAGGAATAGGGGTGGATTGGGTATTTGAAGGCAGAGGAGGGAATTGGGAGAGAGTATTTCTCGCCTTTCTTTGCGTCCCTCCTACGTGGACGGAGGTACACCGTACATTACAGCACGTCTTATGTCTCATGGGCTGACGGCACATGTACGGGTGAAAAAAGGACAATCTACCTTTGAACATCCCTTCTTCGTATTGCACTTCTCAAGGCGGAACTTGAGAAGTTTTTGGCACCATTTAGGGTGGTCAAACTGACAGCCTTTTCCTTCTTCAGGACAAGGCTGCTTCCAGTAAAAAGGACAGACTGTTTTCTCTGCAACTGCCTTTTCCTGCTCTTTTTCAAGAGGAGCTACTACTTCAACCTCTACATTGGTCAAATAAGTCGACTTCTCAACTACTGGGTGAGCCTGTTCTTCAAGCAGCACCCTGGTCTGATTGACCCAAGCAATTAAAGCCTCTATAATAAAGGGCTTATTGACTACAGAAGGGTCTTTCCCTGCTAAGACCAAGTCCAAACATTGTTTAGCCTTTTAGCTGACTTTTCCAAAATGAGCTTCCATCGTGAATGCAGGAGGAACTATCTATGAGCAGCAAAATCAAGAGATTAAGAAAAAGAAAAGAACCCTTCAATCGCTCCCTCTCCCTCATTTTTTGGTGCACGTTAACGTTTTATGAGGCAAATTTTTAAACACCAGCAAAAATTTATTCCGTCCTAAAATCGTGATTGGTCCGCTTTTTTGAAAAATCCTTCTTAGGTTTCATTCTTATTCATACTCTTCGTTTCATCATCTTGTTTTCAAATTTGTGTTGTTCAAGACCAAGGAAATTCATTTCTTTAAAACCGTTAAGTCCGTTCAGGAGGAAAACAACATTTTGACGTCCTGTAACTGCCGAGTCATGTCGTTTGCAATCCCCACGGAGAGGTTGATGGTCCTCAGAAATTCAGCAGAGCAACAATCCCAGAACAGAAATTCAGCAGAGCAACAATCCCAGAACAGACCTCCTTGAACTGCCTACTCTCTCTGATCTGGAGAAAGAAGCCTTGCATAGTTGTTCCATAGCGGCTTCCAGCGCATAAATTCTCTGTGGTCCACATCTTACAACACAGGTGGCTTCCTGATGTCCAGTTTAGGAAGCTGAACTCGTGCTTGTCCTTGGCCTCCTTCTCCCTGCTCGCCTTGCCCAACAGGTTGCTATGCGGCAGCTGCCTGCACCACTTTTGCACCAGCTCGCTCGAAGTTGTCTCCCAAATGTGCAACTCTAACATCTGCATTGCACATCATGTCCTCATGCTCAGCCATATTCATGTCCTCGTTGGTGTCGTCCGCGTCGGTATGACTCACCACCTCACATTCTGACTGCTCGTACCTCTTGCATTTCTCCTTCCACAGGTTCATCAGGTTCTTGTGCTTTGTGGGTTTTGTCCTCCCTGAAATTGCTCAATTGTACGAGTAGCTAATGCCGTCCACCTTGCTCGTATGAACCGCTGCTTTGTAGCCTCGTCTTGATGCCTTGAGTGGATCAACCTCATCTCGCCCGTAGTTACTCTCTTCCTCCTCGTCTCGCAGAGACTCTGCCGCCTTTTTGGGCCTACATCTTCAAACTTCGAAAGCAACAAACCGTGCCTTCCTTGGCGAAGTGGGATGGATGCCCAGAATTTCGGTGACTCCCGTTACTTTTGTCACACTTTCGTCACGCGGGGGCGGGCTTCTCCTTCTTGCAGTCCTGGAAGCTCTTCATCACCTACTTCCTTTGCGCCATGATCTGAATGACTCGGCTTGAATGAGGCTTAAGGTCTTGGAACAAACGATTCTTTACTGCATAGGTCCTAACTGCCTGCTATCTGAATCGTGACTAACAAAGGTAACCAACAACAATGACAGGGTGGCACTCATATCTCTGAATAAACATCATAATACCACAGTTACTAAGGAACCTGAAAGAAAAAGTGAGTCATCTCGATGCTAGCGACATTGGCAATGCAACGGTGAAACGATGAACCCGAAAAAAACTCAAGAAACAATGTTTCTCATTCAAACAAACCAAGTTATTGATATGTTTTGTACCAATTCAGACATAAACTGTGTTCCGCCACCAGCAGGGTGAAGGTCCTGACTTATTGAATTCCCGTGGTGAACGGAAACATGGAACTCCTGACCCAAGCACTAGGTAAAAATACCTTGAGAGCTCTCAAAGATGGAGAGCACCTAGTACATGGCTTAAATTTCTTAGACCTATCTTAAGGCCTCCGGTTATAACCCTAATCAGGGCATACGAGCAATAGTTTGAGCTGTCTTTATCAGGGCCTCAAACAATCCATCAAATGACTAGGGATACAAATCGCTAGTGACCTCTACTCCCCATTGGTCCCAGATCAATCTCGGTTTTCTGGCATACCTGGGCCAATCTTCAGGCTAAATATCCTGCAAAATGTGGTCACTATCCTAGTCTAAACGCGTCTATCAAAGTCGACCTCTACTCTAGAGTCTAACTACTGATTTCTGCTACAAGAGTGATGAACTTTAAGATACAGTTGTTGCATACAAATCACTTGCTACCTCTACTCCCTACGATGCCAGCACGATCTCGGTCGTCTGAGAAATCTAGGCTACTCTTCAAGGCAAACTGTACAGTTCAATCTACTTATTCATCACAACACACCGCCTATCAGCTGTCTTGCTCCGGTAAGAAAAGTGGGGGAATTGTGGGCCAATGGAAAAGGGGACATACGCATATGAAATCAATGGATTAATAATTACTGCTCGATGTCTGGTGAGATGGTCCAACGGAGATGCTCGGATGACGTCCACTCGACGGGATTGAAGGTCCACTAACAAAGTGACGAAGTGCTCTGTACTCAGACTCGGCACTTCCCCAGGTCCTCTTGCTCTTCTGCACGGCTTCCTGGGTTTCCTACTCCCATATGATGACGATCTCTGTCCTTCGAAACAGTTCCCACTTCTTGGCACCACAACAATGACAAGTCCCAGCACTTAGCAATGGCGGGTGGTTCTTCCTTGGAGAGGTTCAAAAAATCTGACTTCTCTCCTGGAGAATGAGAAATGTGACTGCTCTCCTCGGAGCGAAAATTGTGACTGTGCTCTCCTCGAGCGCAAAATTGTGACTGTCGTTTATTTAACTTTTCTCTGCGATGTTTGGCTTACGCCTCTTCCGCATGGAGGCTAAACGGTTTGTCCCAGGGCCCTTGGTGGACGGCGACGGTTTCTTGTAACGTTCTAACTCGATCCAGTAGGGTTGACCTCCTTCGTCAGGCAGCACATTGCCATCAAGGGGTTTCCTCAGATTGCCGGCAATGGATTACCTCCGCCTTTTCTGTAAGGTGTGGCATGTGGGCACATCTTGACCACCACTGGGTCTGACGTCGACATTTTGGTGACATCGATCGATTGGGGATGAGATTTGCTTATTCAGATTCTCTCCCTTCTCAAAATGATCACGAGAATGTCGTTCGCTGACCGAGAATTTCTGTTTTCTCCTCCCTTCTAACATGTAGCCGGACATTCCTCACCCATGGTTGTAGCTGGCTGACAGCCTCTGGGTACTGGAGCTATTCCTTGGTGATAGGAATGATCAAGGCTGGAGGAGCTACTTTGTGATGGATCACGACGTCTTCAGAGCATTAGGCTGGCATTTGGTCGACATCTGACCGACGAACGGACTACATGATGGGCAATCCAACAACTTTGTGATTTTCCCAGGTAATAACATACTTTATCTTAACATTTTGATAAAACCCGTTCCGGGAGCAATCATTCATCCTGTACATCATTTATCCATATCATATTAGGATGATGTACTCGATTGTGGACGAACATACTCCCCCCTTGGCCTTATGCAATAAGCCAACACAAACTTGATTACAGGGAAAAAAGGGACAATTTGCAAGTGAAAAGGAGCGAATGAGCGACAGCTGAAAGGTAACTCATAGAACACATGTAGAATAATAAATGACTTAATCTACAACATAATATTTTCTGAAAAAGAATGAGTGATCTGGAGGGGTTGGGGCAAGAGAAAAGATAAATGGAAAAAGCAAGAGCATTACCTTACACTACCCTTGCTAGACAGCTTGATTCCCTAATCTGTTCGGTGTCTCGTACTTCACTTTGGCATATTCTTCAATCAGATATCTAAAGCCTTACAATTAGACCTGGAAAAAAACTTGCCCAAAATCATCTAAACCCCCTTCTTTCTTTGTCACCCTCTCTGTAACGACCAGATTATTTTCCTTGCTGGACTTCTCAGTGGGCAGGGTTGACTTTCATATTCAGGCTCAGGACAACCAACATTCACACTTGGCTTTTCTGTCTTCGGCTTTGAATGCGTGGGGGTGACCTTGCTCTTTCAGGATTGGTCCCTTTTTCATCTTTTTCCTTCTCTCATTCACATGGCCCTTGGATTCGGCCCGGTTTGGTTCAATCGGTTTTAATCTGTCACTCGGCATCCTTGAATTGCTCATGATTGGGGTCTTCTCGACTTCTTTCCTCGAAGTTCTTCTTAACACGCTTCCGGCATTTCTGATGCTTCCGTTTCTACAACGTTTACCTCCCCCATGGGGCGCTGGCGCTGGACGGCGTTGATCGGGGTCTCGACCACCTTTTTCTTTTTCCCCTCACCTGGGGTTACTCCGTTTTTCTTGCGCCCCAAAGTGGAGCAGAGACATTATGAAACCCCTTGACATTTCTGGCAAGGAGGGGCCTTGCACTTTCCAAAATCATGCTTGATTTAGACACTTATAAGCATAGGCGATTTACGCGAAGTTAACTGCCACCTGGCGGAACGTAGGTAGAGGCCACCTTTTTTGCACACTCGTATATCTTAGATAGCTGGCTCATGCACAAAATGGCGCACTTGTCGAGGCTCGACGTGCATACATCATCAAAGACCACGCTGAGACTTGGGCTGCTGATGAAACTTTCCACGATCCCTTTGAGATGAATGGCCGCTTGGTCTTCTTTCTTCCTCTTGCTTGGTTTGCGTCTTCCACTTCTGTAAGCGACCAATAAGATTTTTCATTCTTATCATATTTTCTCTTTTTCTGACACTTCCAAATAATTGGGGCTCCTCAATGCTCCTTAGATGAGCTGACGGTGTTGATTCTTTTTTCTCATCATTGCATGCCAATTGGTTTGATACTTCGGCGACTTCATGCTTCTTTGCGGGGTCCACACATTTTGGCATTTACCCTCATGGCTTTCCTTGGCACTACCTTCATGGCCAACGAAATCTTCCTGTTTTCTTGACGGAGGTTCTTTCACTTAGTCAGGCCTGGCCCATGAGAACGGTGACCACTGGCCTGACTACTTCTTGGTTTTCCTCATTGCGTCTCTCGTCTTTCCACCTGGTGCTTGTGGGGGAATCCATTTGAGGCCAGTATTGAGCCTCTCTTCTCGTGTTGTATCCATGATTGTTCCGCACATTTCCCTCCATAATGAGGCACAGGATTCTGAATCTAGGAGGGCGGTATGGTAATCGACCTATGAAGCAATACATGTGGCTTATAATTGCAAGATCGAGCGCGGGGGGCGTCGCCAGCCGTTTGGGAAATGGTGCCTTTGCCAAGACACCTGTAGCACAAGTTATTTATCTTTAGCGATGTGCCTTCTTGAAGTCGATGGGAATAACTGCGGACTTTCTGCACTCGCTCACATTGGCATTGCGCTCGCTCATCACAGAAGGGGCATCGACTCTCCTCCATTGTCCCACCGCGTTGAACATCATGGTGGATTTTGGTTGTTGGTGGAAGTTCTCCCATGTGTCACGTTGACTTGATTGTTCTCCGCTCTCTTCTCCAATCTCGATGTTGGTGGCTGAGGGGTTCGTCCAGCGTCTTCGTACATATTTATGATGTCCTATCAAAATTCCGTAAATAGTCGGAGACCCGAAAAGACGTCCACCTCGTTTTCTCTGGGTTAATGTGGCTTTTTCCACTCCATTTTAAACGCCTTACGGGGGCAGCTTTCCTCGTGGGATCTGATGTAAACGAGCGGTGGATACTAAATCATTGCTGGCCCTTTTCATCATTTGAATATCGTCAAGTAACTATTTACCATCAACCAACAAATCTACCAGGTCGACGTTCCGACTGTTCCAATTGCATCCAGCTCCGTGATCCATCTCTTTGATTGAGTCTGCCGAAGAAGCGCCAAATATGCCTACAAGGTCTTAATTGCGTCTTCAATATTCTGTCCGTGCGCATGAAGCAAGCTGCAGGGCCCTTCCTCTTAAATGTCTCTTGAGATAAGTCAGCTTGGTAGCTTTGAGTCCAGGTCCGGCCTTTTCTTGATACACATCACGAAAGGTAGGCCACCACTCATAGAACTCTTTTGCCTCACTCTCTCTTTGAACAATCCCTACTTCCAACACTGGTAGCCGATACGCTAATTGAGTTCCAAGGCCTCCACAGCGCAGGTAGCATTGTTTCCCCAAAGTCATCCTCTTTCATTGGTGGTTCGACGTGGCCTGCGAAATTGTACGAGTCATCCAGTGCCAGGCTTGGCGTCCTTGATTCCACTTTCCTTGGTTGGGATAGGTGAGATTATTCTTCGTCTCCCACATCGACATTGGCTTTGGGATGGGCGGGTCAGTCGCTCGAAATCGAGTCGTTCTCAAGTTCGATTGAGCATCCACTAGTTGATCTGGCATGTTTTCAACACTCCTTGTCCTGTGAAATGATTGATCAAATCCTCTTCCCATTCTCATTTCCGCAAGCTCCTCTTTCATCTCGGAAAATTGACTCATCATTGCCGACACATTTTTCATCAGCGATGTGAAGTCTTCTGAGGTGACAGCTTGGGGTTGGTCGTGTTCTTGCATTTTGCTGGCCAGGTTGGCTTCGTCTCTGGTTTTGTCTGCGTTGCTATTGGCCCACGAGGGGTGTAGGAATATCTTGATCTGTACGTCCTCCGATCGAGCAAAGGTTTTGGTACTGTTCCTCCGCTCGCCAAAACTTGGATTGCAAATTCTTGTATGATTGAACCTCGTGTTCGCGCTCGGCGTCTAGCATTAGTTCTTGGAGCTCCTCCTGAGCCTCTTCCATCTCTCTGAACGTGTCTTCTAGACTTCTAAACCGCTCGCTCCAACTCGCCGTATACCCAACATCTCGATCCACTTCATTTTGAAAGTCGTCCAAGTGAATCTCTAAAGGTTTTGAATATTGCCATTCCGCTCCTCAATTTTGCCTTTTTCGCGCTGCGTAGAACCATTTTTGGATCAGACATGGCCATATCCAATCACTATCCTTCTTAAAAAACTCGACGATCTTGATCGAGAAAATTCGACTCCCTGATCGAAGGGTGGCTGCTGCTGTCACGTGAACGAAATCCCCAACAGATGGTCATTTATATATCTCGCACGATGGATCTTCGAACAAAATTTAATATCGCCTCTTGCTTTACGGAAGTTTTGAATTGCTCCAGGAACGAAAAATGTGTTGAATATGGGCGAGCTATATGGCTATCAATTCCAACACTATTGGGAACCAAGATCACTTCAAACAAATGTTTTTGATGATGGGCTAAAGAGTACTCTAACCAACACTAAATGTCCGCACTAAAGAGGGGATTATGATGTTCTTGTCACTGGCTTTCACTGTCAGTGTAACTCAGGGCACAGAATTCTATCTTGGGAAATCTGGAAAAAATCCAATGTTTGTGGGCACTCAGGCACGGAATTCTGTCTTGTAAGCTCTGAAACAAATTCTTATATTGCCACCTGGGCAAAACAGTCAATCGTCTTGCGACACAACAAATCGCAAATCAAAATTTATTCACGGGAATCTAAAATTCCCGGGTCGCGGCACAAAAGGAGACTATGTTCTTGGTCGCGAGCCGGTTCCTCACTTTACATCAAAAAGGTAAAATTCCACTACAAGACCGGGTCAAGGTAATAAATCACGGGAATCAAGATTCCCGGTCGCGGCACCAAAAAGAGACTCTATGTTCGTCCACAGTCAGGGTGAAAGGTCCTGACTTATTGAATTCCCGTGGTGAAGGAAACATGGAACTCCTGACCCAAGCACTAGGTAAAATATCCTTGATAGCTCTCAAAGATGGAGAGCACCTAGTACATGGGCTTAAATTTCTTAGACCTATCTTAAGGCCTCCGGTTATAACCCTAATCAGGGCATACGAGCAATAGTTCGAGCTGCTTTATCAGGGCCTCAAACAACATCAAATGACTAGGATACAAATCGCTAGTGACCTCTACTCCCCATTGGTCCCAGATCAATCTCGGTTGTCTGGCATACCTGGGCCAATCTTCAAGGCTAAATATCCTGCAAAATGTGGTCACTATCCTAGTCTAAACGCGTCTATCAAAGTTCGACCTCTACTCTAGAGTCTAACTACTGACTTTCTGCTACAAGAGTGAATGAACTTTAGCATAACAGTTGTTGCATACAAATCACTTGCTACCTCTACTCCCTACGAGCACACGATCTCGTCGTCTGAAAATCTAGGCTACTCTTCAAGGCAAACTGTACAGTTCAATCTACTTTATTCATCACAAACACACCGCCTATCAGCTGTCTTGCTCTGTAAAGAAAAGTGGGGGAATTGTTGGGCCATGGAAAAGGGGACATACGCATATGAAATCAATGGGTTAATATTACTGCTCGAATGTCTGGTGAGATGGCCAACGGAGATGCTCGGATGACGTCCACTCGAGGGATTGAAGGTCACTAACAAAGTGACGAAGTGCTGTTACTCAAGACTCGGCACTTCCCAGGTCCTCTTGCTCTTGTGCACGGCTTCCTGGGTTCCTACTCCCATATGTTGACGATCTCTGTCCTTCGAAACAGTTCCCACTTCTTGGCACCCAACAATGATCAACGTCCCAGCACTTAGCAATGCGGGTGCTTCCTCCTTGGAGAGGTCAAAATCTGACTTCTCTCCTGGAGAATGAAAAGTGACTCTGCTCTCCTCGAGCGCAAAATGTGACTGTGCTCTCCCGAGCGCAAATTTGTGACTGTCGTTTATTTAACTTTCTCTTGCAATGTTGGCTTACGCCTCTTCCGCATGGAGGCTAACGGGTTGTTCAGGGCCCTTGGTGGACGGCGACGGTTTCTTGGGTAAAAACCGTTGCGCCTGTATGACATCTGACCGCAACAGGGATTTTCACATACCAATGTCCAGGGTTGACCTCCTTTCGTCAGGCTAGCCACATTGGCCATCAAGGGGTTTCCGGATTGCCGACAATGATTATGTCTGTCTTTTCTGTAGGGTGTGGCATGTGGGCAACATCTGACCACCACTGGGTCTGACCGACATTTTGGTGACATCGATCATTGGGATGAGATTTGCTTATTCAGATTCTCTTCCCCTTCTCAAAATGATCACGAGAATGTCGTTCGCTGACCGAGAATTTCCTGTTTTCTCCTCCCTTCCAACATGTAGCCGACATTCCTCACCCATGGTTGTAGCTGGGCTGACCAGCCTCTGGGTACTGGAGCTATTCCTGGTGATAGGATGATCAGGGCTGGAGGCTACTTGTGATGGATCACGACGTCTTCACGAGCATTAGGTGGCATTTGGTCGACATCTGACCGACAAACGGCACATGATGGGCAATCCAACAACTTTGGGTTTTCCAAGATCAGTTAACTTTCTTAACATTTTGATAAACCCGTTCGGGAACAATCATTCATCCTGTACATCATTTATCCATATCATATTAGGATGATGTACGCGATTGTGGACGGAACAATACTGCATTCCAAATGACGAAGCTGTCTCGATTAATTCATATTTTCAATGTATTGTGTTTAACAAAATGAATAGTGGTAAAAGCTATTTCAAGCTATTGAAAGTCATTATGACAATCGCTCATTGCACTCACTTTGTACTCAAGGCCTTCACCAGAGGAAAACGCGAAAATAGTTAAGTTTGTGGAACGCAATAATGTGGGCGAGTCAAAATTGATCTTCCGTGTTTTAGTTTTAAAATACCAGCAAGGAGTGGATAGTGGAAGGAGTAGAAACAACCCGAGAGTGAGTGAGGTCAATCATTAACGTCCCTTACTTATGTCAGCACGAATTACTTAACACCTTTGGACGCAAAATAAGCTAACAAACATTAACCAAGTAACATGTTTATTAACGTGTTCAGATATCAATAAGAATACATATAAATGAAGTATCTGTGTTTAGTCTTCATCAACCCGAAATAATGAGATAGATTTGTTCCTAATTAACGGATTTCACAATCCATAGACAATGAGGAGTAAGTGTTGGGCATCAAACCTACGACAACAGTTATCTTTCAATTGCACGGGCAGTTAATTGTATCCTCTCAGAATTATTCTTGTCTCTATTGCATGGCACTTTGCAGGTTCAACAATTGACAAAGAGAGGATTGCTCCTATGGCTGTCGAATTGGAAAATGGAGACAATTTTGAAGCTTATGGATTTTTGTTCATGTGGGTCCTACAACCTCATCTTCATTTCCTTGATAGGGCAGATGGGTCGGATTTCGATCTCCGAGTTTAGACTGATCAGGGGTGGTTCACAATGAATGAAGTTGTGCCTCAGATCTGACAAAGGCACTCCAGAATACCCTATTCTGACTGAAACATTGCCGTTT
>NC_081450.1:2089009-2101143 GCF_007210705.1 Tigriopus californicus | reverse complement strand
GGCTAACACTTCCCATGATCTTCAGTGACGATGTCTATTCATGATGTAATCCCGTTCGTCCCGCAATATATTACTGAATTCTGAGCATATCCAAAGCTAAGGACGTGCTGTTTTAGAATACTGATTTCTGGCCCTCAAGTTCTTCATTTGCCCAGAGGGCTTGACAATCCAAAAAAATCGAAACTAGCTAGGCAAAATGGACCGGTTTGTTGGGCATTTCAACCTGACAGACAAACCAAAACGAATTGAAAAAACCTAACCAATAACAGTGAATAAGACATCATTTAACATATTCTAGATTTATTCGTTACCAAAGTCTCCATATCGCACAACATACTTATGCCATGCCTACCTACAAATGCCAAATTGATGGCGGCATTGGATCATGCTATTGTTGACTATCATTTGAAATTCGTTAGCAAATTGAACCGCACATATGGCAAAATAGGATGTAACCTTTCGTCTTCACGAGCAATACTCCTCCTACCTTCTCTCTTAGCAGAAAGGCTCCAGAGCACTTTGAATCCAGTAGTTTGGGCTAGCCTTCAAAGAAAGTTGGATTTTAAATCCAAGGTAGAATTAAGGCCTCCATTGAGACTGATCAGTTGAACCAAGGAAAGTAGAGTTGTTCAGAGGTGAGGTTGAATCCGAAAGGTTTTTCTCTTATTCAAACTCTAAGAGAAAAAATCAAACACCCTGTCTGGTTTGAGGTCGATGGGGAAGCCATAGACAATGTAGGGACTATGGCCAACATAATTGGAGATCAGTTCTCTAGTGTGTTTTTCAACTCCACTGAGTTTAGGAGCAACAGTCCATTGCTTCTATTGATGAGTTTGTTGGGACTGCAAGGCTTGTCAAGCTGAGCATTTAGATGATCTTGTAGTCAGAGATCAGGATGCTTTAGAGGCCATCAGGGACTTGAGACTCTCGAGCTCCCCTGGCCCTGATGGGGTGACATCTCAGTTTCTGATGAGATGCTCACAGGTTCCTGCTCCTGTTTTCTCGTACTTGATGCGTTGCATCTTGGACCAGGGCAAGTTCCCCTCTTCTCTGAGGGTAGCTCATGTTGTTCCAATTTTTAAAGGGGAGATAAGTCTCTCCCCAGTAACTACAGGCCGATTTCTCTTCACTTCGAATATTGCGAAGGTGTTTGAGAAGATCATGAAGTTCAAACTTGTTGAAATTCTTGATATACATGAAGCCCTTACTCCTATGGGTTCCGAGCACATTTTAGCACGGTTACCCAACTGAATTGAGCATATAGAGCAGGTTATTGAGGGACTGGAGAGCCATGAATCAGTCGATGTAGTTTATCTCGACTTTGCCAAGGCCTTTGACAAGGTAGATCATGGCCTTTTAGTTAACAGGCTCCATGACATTGGATCCAAGGCAAGGTTCTCAATTCGCTAAGAAGTTTCATTTGTGGTAGGAAACAATTAGGTTAAGGTTGAGGGATCCCTTAGTGACATACATGATGTCAAGTCTGGTGTCACTCAGGGCTCCATTTTGGGTCCTCTCCTTTTCATTACCTTCATTGCTCCGCTTCAGAAGCTTGGTAGTAGTAATGTCCAGTATCACTTCCTATGCTGATGATAAAAATTGGTAGTTGGTA
This sequence comes from Tigriopus californicus, assembly GCF_007210705.1. Classification (NCBI taxonomy): domain Eukaryota; kingdom Metazoa; phylum Arthropoda; class Copepoda; order Harpacticoida; family Harpacticidae; genus Tigriopus; species Tigriopus californicus. The sequence goes on along the minus strand of NC_081450.1, from coordinate 2,099,531 downwards.
GGAATGGTCAGGATTCCGGTGTCTGGCAAAGGTCCTAGACCAAATTTATTCCTGGGTTGCTGCGGATTAAACATGGCACTGAATGGGATGAAATTTCCGCTCAATGACCTTTGGGTCGACGCCATTAGACACTCCACTATTAGATGATGAAGGTAAGGACATTGAGCAGGTCTCATCCATGAAGATTTAGGTGTAGTCCTCCAAGATAATGGAAAGTTCGATGAGCATATCCATTTGAAAGTTGGTAAGGCTTTTCAAACATGTGGGTTGGATATATCGCACGTTTAAGTCCAGAGATAGTGTCACGATGCTAACTCTGTATAAGTCGATTGTTCAGCCGCATCTTGAATATGCCTCGCCCATTTGGGCTCCAATGAGTTCAGCAGAGTTTGCAAACGGTCGGACAAGTCCAAAGATGTTTCACTAGGAACATCACAGAAGAGAGAGCTCTTGTATTGGAGAGGTTAGAAAGGTTGGGATTGTTACAGTACTCAGAGAAGGTACGAAAGGTATCTGATATTCTACGTTTTAAAAGCATCCATGAGTTTTGTCCCAACCCAGGATTTAAGGTCAATTGTTAGTGACCGTAGAGTCTTTAACGTGCGTTTTAAGAGCACCTTCAAGCCCTCGAGAATCCAGGCTAGTTAGAACAATGAAGTCCAACTCTCTTCTTTCTCGGGCTCCTTCATTGTTCAATTTGCTTCCACCAAATATTCGTAGGCTTATGTAGGCGTTGATCCAGTAGCAGGATTTAAGTCAGACTTGGACAAGTTTTTTGACTAAAATTCCGAATCAAATTGAAAGGTAATAAATAGACGAACTATAACCTTTCATTTTAATAGTACTGGGGATTACATTCCCTGTAGCGGTTAGAAAAGCCCGTTGAAAAACCAAACAAAAAAAAACCCCTATACTGTTATTCAAGGATTAGCCAGATCAGCCAACTCCAATTCGTTGGTCGATCAAATAATATATATAAAAAAGAACAAGTAAAAGAAACAATCTTTCTCGTCTTGAAGTGCTGGGATTCCAATCCCTGTAGCGGTAAGGAAGTCCGCACAAAAAAAAAAATTAGGTGTTCCTCAGGGCTTCATCTTTGGGCCCGTCTTTTTTGTAATATTCGTTGCCCCGCTTCAAAAGCTTAGTATTACTGCCAGTCTCTCTTCTAATTCTGACGGGACACTAAGTTAATTTCTGTCAGAAATTGCCAAGGTTCCTTTAGACTTGCCAAGAAACCTAGAAAGAATCTTTTTTTGGGTTACTGAGAGTAATTTGGCCTTAAACGGAATGAAATTTCGCTCAATGACCTTTGGGTCAACTCCTTTGAGTACTCCACTCGTAGATAATGGAGGTAAAGATATTGAGCAGGTCTCATCTATGAAAGATTTAGGTGTAGTCCTCCAAAATAATGGAAAGTTCGATGAGCATATCCAGTTGAAGGGGCGGTAAGCTTTTAAATGTATGGTTGGATATATCGCAGAGAGATAGCATCACGGTGCCAACTCTGTACAATTCGATTGTTCAGCCACATCTTGAAATATGCTTCACCCATTTGGCTCCAATTGAGTTCAGCAGGTTTGCAAAAGGTCGAAAACAATCGAAAGATGTTTCACTAGGAACGTCACAAGGAATGAAAGAGCTCTCATATTGGGAGAGACTAAAAGTTGGGCCTGCACAGTGTTCAGAGAAGGTACTAAAGGCACCTGATATTGTACGTCTTCAAAAGCATCCATGAGCTTTGTCCCAACCAGGATTTAGGGAATCATAGAAGCAGGCCATACGCAACTGTTTACCAATCCATTCATCTTCTCAATGGTAAGCTCAAAAAAATTCATCTAGTGTAAAATGGGTTGCCAAAAAGCGAAGAGAAAGAGAAAAAATATGCTGTCACGGAGGGGGTGCGTTAAAGCAAAAGAAAGAGAAAATGTTGTGAAAGAACAGATAGGACCAATGGAAGGACCCTTTAAAACAAAAAAAAAATATGTACAGCTCTCGCATAAATGGCTATCTTGTAGCTTTGAATCGAGAAGGTGCATGTTCATAGCTGTCGACTTTACGTGATGCCTCATTGAGTTCTAGGTCGTCTCTATACGCACACACGCATAATCTCACCGCATCATCAAAAACTCTAACCTTGGGATTCGTCGTCAACAGGAACGTTTCAAGAAAGAAGCATTCATAGTATTGTGCAAGTGTATGGGTCAATCGAAACTTCCAAAGCTACCAATCATTGATATTTGTGCGCTCATTTAACGATATTGAGTTCTACACGTCAAAACCAGCCTGAAATATCGAGAGCTGAACCTTGCAATAAAATCCCAGCCGTCCTTAGACTTGCCAAGATTAGCACAAAAGGTTGCTTGTAACACCTGATGAATTGAGAGACCTGTCAGTTATCTAACATCCCGTGTTTTTCATATTGTGCTATAGCTTTTCTGATTTGCTATTGATGGCTGAAAGCTAATAAACTAGTTATTCTTTGCCAAGCAATTTCATGTATGATTTGTCATTCTGAAGTCTGCCACAGTTGGTAATTATATGTACATGCTGCAAGCAAGGTATTGACGAGGTGTACTTTGTCACAAGTAGTTTTTTTCTGTAAGTTCTAGGGCAAACCGATATCTCATTTCCCATTTCAAAACACGGCGAGGGAGAATGAGTTTCTTCAGGGTGCCCGAACGAGGTTTTATTGTGGGACAAAATGATGTTCAATTAAGTGCTTAAATTAATAAAATGGCAAACTTGTGTGATTGACGGGATGTCTTAACCCGCAAAGTTCTGAAGAAGCAAAGATTGTGGTCAAGATATAGGAATACCAGGGACAAAAGCGACTATTTGAAGTTCAGATCATATAAGAGCATGGTCCAGAGATGGATCTGCGAAGCCAGGTTGGGTTTCGAGGAATCTCTTTTGCTCAGGAAGAATGTGCGTTCCCTCCATGCATATGTCGCGGATGTGAGGAAGGGTAACAAGTCCATTAATGCAATTGAGAATGCTCAAGGCGTTCCCCATCACCGGGAAGTGGATATGGCAAATATTTTCAACGACTATTGCTCCTCTGTCTTCAGCAAGAGGGATAACGACCCCTCTCCTTTTCGCTACTCTGACAATGGTCCCGTGCTCTCCAAAATTATGTTCTATTCGTCCAAAGTATTAGCCGAACTGAATAAGCTCAATCACTCCTCTGCTCCAGGTCCCGATGGCATTTCGGCTTTCATTTTAAAGCGTTTGGCCTTGTCTTTGGCGGGTCCATTGGCCATCTTGTTCAACATGTCCCTGAACTCGGCTTACCTACCTAGAGATTGGTTGTTGGGAAATGTGTGCCCCATTCATAAGGGCGGTGCCACTTCGAAGCCCTCAAATTTCAGACCGGTTTCACTGACGACTGCCTGCTGTAAAGTGATGGAAAGAATTATGAGGGACAACATTTCGGCATTCCTAGACTGTAAGAACTTCCTGGACTCTAATCAACATGGTTTTCGAGCTGGTCTATCATGTACCACCAGTGGACTGGTGTTTCATGATTACCTAACACACTCCCTGGACAATAAAGTGCCGGTGGATGTTTCCTTTATGGATTTTTCGAAGGCTTTCGACAAAGTTTGCCACTCCCTGTTGATTTCAATGCTCAAACAAGCGGGAATTCGTGGAGAACTTTTGAGTCGGATTCAATCCTGGCTCACTCACAGGAGACATATGTAGAGTGGCGATAAATGGGCACCTCTCAAGATGGGCTAAAGTTACTTCCGGTGTGCCACAGGGCAGTGGGCTAGGCCCGCTCCTATTTCTCGTGTTTGTTAACGATCTAAAGCCGCGACACGGCGCCAGGGTATCGAAGTTCGCCGACGATATCAAACTCTTCCGCCAGATTGTGAAGGTCCAAACGATTCTAAGTCCCTCCAGGATGATTTGTATTGATGTCTGATTGGGCTGAGGAAAATAAAATGCATTTCAATGCATCAAAGTGCGTGGTCTGGAGTCTTGGCCGGAAATCATCAGACATTGAGCGCAATTGCAACATTGCTGGCGTTTCCCTCTTAAGACAATTGCACCATGTCGACCTCGGAGTTTCATTTGATAATCGCCTGACCTTCGACCAACACTGCAAATATAACATCTAAATATAACCGGACGTTGGGCATGATCCATCGACATTTCTGCTCTAGAGACCCAACTACCCGCATGAATCAATTCAAGACGTAAGTGCGCCTACTCTTGGAATTTTCTTCCCAAGTATGGAATCCCCCCAACCGTGGGGACGTTGCATTGTTGGAAAAAGTTCAACGAAGGGCCACAAAAGTGGTGGAAAACTTTTGGGATGTGCCCTATCCAAACCGCCTTACATCTCTGTCTTTGCAATCCCTGGCGGTAAGACGGCTGAAACTGGACTTGGTCTTTACCTTCAAAGTGTGTTCAGGCCAAATAGCAAACAGGCCACTGGGCGACGCACCGTCGTTTTTTGTCCGGATCAAAAGTGACCGTATGGAAACTCGGAGGCTGGTAAGCAAGCCCCTTTTCGAGCCCGTGGCTCAAACGAGAGCTCGTGGCCATTCTTTCTTTGTTCGAATGACCAGACCAGAGCTTGGAATGAGTTGACACTGTCAATGATATGTGCCGAAACGACAACAAAGTTCAAAAGCAGCTTGACCAACCTCGTCCTGGAAAAAGTGGCAACACGGTGAATGTTGCCTGCGCTTGGAAGAGAGTCATGGTTTTGGAGGAGGGTCGTTTCTTCTCCTTTTATTTACCCTTGGCCCTACCCCTAACGCCATACAAACCTATACTCTTTTACACCATGAATAGGTCAATTCCTATCAATTTTACTGCAAAATGCAACTTTCAAAGTGTTATAGCTGAGCATCAACTAAATGCATATTGATGAAATTTAATCTTAATGCATAAATTAGAGAACTAGTAACATTGATTGACTAGGCGTGTGAAAGCAATACTTTATAACGTTTTTAAGAGGTTTAATATACTGAAATAAGCTATTTGCAAAGTTTCTATTTTGCAAAAAAATGCTTTTTGTCTTTTATTGTTCAGATAAATGTTGGCAAAGAATACAGCAACTAGGAGTCTTGCCATATGAACAAAGACTTCAGAAATAATGACCACCTTTCTTATCTTACAATTAACAATGTTTGTATAATGCCATACACCATCTTTCATATTTACTTTTACGCCATGACATGACAAAGAGTCGCAATAAAGATATCTTAAATAAAAAATACCGTTTTAGTGCAAGTTGAATGCAACTTCAAAGCTTTCCTTTAATAGCATCTAAACATCTAAGCCCAGGTTAGCTGAGCCCAAGCTTCTTTGCAGTATTTCGCTTACAGCATAAGTTGCTGCCTTAAGTGCTTGAATGGGCGAACCTGCAATCTTTCCCGAGGGTGAGGTAATAATTAATGTTGCACGTTTGCGCTGTGACACCGGAGCGGGAATATCCCTTCAATTGGGACACATGAGCGGTGGGGCGGGGACCGGCGTGGGCGTGGGCGAGGACCAGACATCTCGCAGAAGACTTGAGCACAGTCAAACTCAACATAATCAAGTGAGAAACTCGAGCAAGACTGGAGGGTGTCCGCCCGCGTTGGTTGGGCTGCGGCCAATTCGGCGTAGTCCAGGGAGTTGGGAGCGACTGCAGCAACCATGCCAAGTTGCCGATCTGGCGGGCGTGACAGTGTGTCCGCGACTATATTGTCTACTCATGATATGTGTCGAATATCAAGGGTGAATTGCGCAATGAAGTCCAGGTACGTTGTTAGACGTTGAGAGCGGTCCGTGGAACTGTTGAGGGCAAAGCATAACGGTTTATGATTTGTATAAACGCAAAACTTTCGTCCTTCCACATGATGCCAAAAAGACTTAATCGCTTGGAAAATGCCCAAGAGCTCTCGATCAAAAGTGGAGTATTTGACCTCTGCTGGCTGTAACTTCTTAGAGAAGAATGACACCGGGCGCCACCGCCCATCTTGACCTCATTGGGATAACTCTGCCCCAATGGCATACTGGGAGGCATCAACCGAGATGTCGATCTCGGCATTAGGATCAGGATGATGCAACATTACGGCATTCGCAAGAGCATCTCTGCTAGCGTTGAATGAGCTGAGGGATTCTGGGGTCTGGTCCACAAGTCCCACTTTGGACTTCAAACCTTTGATGGCCTCAACCAATATCTTGGACATATGGGGTCAGCAGCAGGGGTTTGCCAATGGATGAACGCGTGGCTGATATCTGAAGCCGCCCAGCACCACGCAGGAAAAAGAGCTCCTGGGCGAGGTTCGGCACGAATCTTTGGTAGAAATTGAGTGTGCCCAGCCACGCCTGGACCTCTTTCTTTGTGCGTGGCGCTGGGCGGCTTCAGATATCAGCCACGCGTTCATCCAGTGGGCAAACGGCTGCTGCTGACCCATATGTCCAAGATATTGAACCTCAGATTGGCCCAGTTTGCATTTCTTTCTGTTCACTGCTATCCCATTTGCCACTAACAGTCCAAAGGCCTCACGTACAGTGTTGCTCTCTTCAAGTGTAATAGACTAATTACGCCATAACTCGTCTTCCATTTAATTGATTGACCTAAAATTTTGACACATTGATCATATATCTGTTAAGAAAACTTTGTTTTTAAAACTTCTCGATGTGGTCCCCGCCGTTTAGGCGTACTTGCTCAAGACGTCGAGGAACGTGGGCGACCGCGGCGAGGCACGGTGTCCTCGGACAAGTCGGCCCACGCCTGGTGCAGGGCGGACTTCAGGGCGTCGACGGACTTGTAATGGGTCTTGTTAACCCTTGCTCCAGTATACCACAAATGCTGAAGTCCATGGGGTTGAGGTCCGGGCTCGAGGGGGGCTATTCAAGCTTGTGCATGAAGTCGTGGAGATTGGTTCGGCACCCCTCTTGCGAGACGTTGCTTCGTCCTATTGAAACAGATACGGAGCTCCGAGGGACTCAAGCCACGACAAAACATCGTCCTCAAGCATCTTCAGGTACTGCACAGTGTTGATCTTGACCCCCTTCTCCACCATGACGAGGGGGACTTCTTGCCAGACGTGGTCACGTTGGCCGGGCCCTGTCGGCGCCCCACGTACTTGAACTTCTGGGGGACTTTTTTGTGGTTCTTGGCCCACGTCCCGTCGTTATTCCTGTTCAGCTTGGGCTCCACGGTGAACATTTTTTATCCAACCAGATCACCTTTTTGGGCCCTTCTTCAGCCGCGCCAAGACAAGAGTTTTCTTGAATGCAAGTGTCTCTTCTTCTTTGTACGTAGCTCTGAGAGGAGATGGCGATACGATTTTGGTTTCCAAGTCATCTTGAGGTCTTGGCGGAAGATTCTGTGCGCGGTGGAAACCGAAAAATTCATTGCGGCGGCCAACTTCCTCTCCGACAGGTTCGGGTTCCTCCTGACACGCTCACGCACCTTCTTGATCACGGCCGCGCGATCGGAAAAGTCTTGGTCCTCTGGGGCGTCTGATTTCCCGAATGACCCAGCTCCTTGAACCTCTTGATGGCCCTGAACACGTCGACACTGCTCAACCTCAGTTCTCTGGCGATCTTGGACCCTTTCCAGCCCGCCTTCTTCAAGGCCATGATGGCCTCGCGCGTCTCTGATGTCAATTTTTGGCAAGTTCTCGCCATGATTGCGGGTCTTTTGGCGGGCACTGTGTTGTCAAAACAAGCCCGATCTTAGCTCAACGTACCCCTTTAGAAAGGTCTAAATGTTAGCTTTCAAACGCAGTGTGTAGTTGGGCGATAAGTTTAAAATTAAGAAAGTTATGCTTCATAGAACAAAATTACACTTGAAGAGAACAACACTGTATATCATGTTCATGTTGTTCAATCAAACTAGAGGCTACCAAAACATCATATATATACACAAAACAATACGGTAAACCTCCAGAATCCGGTCCAATAGACGCTGGAAGGCCTGGGCCGCATTCTTTAATCCAAACGGCGAACAAAGAAATTCAAACAAACTGAATGGGGTGATAATAGCCGTTTTAGCAACATCTTCTTTGAACATTGGATCTGATACAACTTCACGAGATCTATAATGGAAAAAATCTTTTTTCATGCAGGCCATTTGTGAAGTCCTGGATGTGAGGTATGGCATATTGATGTCACGTGTGGCAGCATTAAGTTGGCAATAGTCCGCACAAGGCCAGAACTCGCCGTTGGCCTTCCTCACAACGTGGAGCGGTGAGGACCACGGTGAAGCACAGTGCCAAATCACACCCGCCTCTAACAGCTTGCTGAATTCAGCCTTAGCAACTAGCAGACATTCATCATCAAGGCGTGTATAGGTGGGCCTCCAGTTGGGATGTAGTGCCTCACACCATGGGCTACAGTTGGTGTGTCGAAACGTGAAGTGAGGATGTCCGGTACTCATCAAAATGGCCTCAAAGCCGGTCCTGTCCTCAACACTTTCAATCCAGAGTCCCGCAATGCAGGATCGATCCGAGAACTGACCGCCGTAGTTAAGCGTGAACCCATCGAATCAACGAGTTTTTTCGGGAGAGATCAATCGGGATGCCATGCTTGATGAAAAACCCCAGGGCTTTGGCACCATACCACACGCCTCCCAGATCTTTCTCTTTTTACATGGTGTACGATGTACCAGGTTTTATCATTTTTCCAAGCCAATTCACTCGTAGGTATTTCTTCGGAAAATTTTTTTACTAACATTTTATTTCTTTTTCGATGGCATTGTATTCACATTGTGTTCTATTGACTTTAACCCTTTTTCTACATCCAGCAGTTAACGGACCATTGAGAGCTCAACCTAGCTTATGCCGCTAAGCATATGGTTCGTTATCTAATCCACTCACAATCTCCAAAGGTTTGATGCAGCTGGAGCATTTGCTCCCAACATCAACCCCACACTCGTGTAGTGGAATCGACGACGTCCAAGACAACCTAAGTTGAGTAGACTTACAATGTACTCCATTGTATGAATTGCCACGCAATTCATGATGTTAGGTAAGTGGACGAAGATGGCGTGATATGGTCATGCACCAGCAAGATGCGACAAAGGCAATTCCGTCGCAACAGATGTCCATCCTAAGCATTCATCCCGTTGTAATAACCGGATGTCAACTCATGCATTCACTGGTGCTCATAGGCCTGTGGATATGAGCCCTACATCACGCCATTGGTGGACCTTATACAATGGTATGTCGTTGGCCTGTATATAAACCCCTGTTTAGAATGATCAGCAAGTAAGAATAAACGCTTGCCTGAAGAGTCAAGTACAGCTACTTATTTCCATCCTTTGTGAGAATTATCACTCCGTGTTAGAGTTAGAGTCAGCTAGAGTATAAGACTCTGTCATCATCACCAACTCCGAAGTTCTGGTCTACGCATTGGGAAGTAACGCTTATTCATCGGTACACGATTCAACATCATTGGGTATCATCATTGGTTGAGCAGTAGTGGTTGGAACCCCAATTGACTACTGGACTTTGTGGCACCGCTCCCGTGGATCAATTACGCGTCCCTATCATCTGACCTCCATCGATCCCTCCACAAAATTGGCGCAGTCGGTAGGATCTCCACATCTTGGCTGAAGAGTGACCATCTTAGACGAAACCCCAAAAGCAAGAAGTAAGCGTCATTGTCAAGACCCGGAGAGAGGACCCCAATCATGCAAGACAACGTGAGGAACGAGACTTGCCACATTCTTGACACCGTAGGCGAGCCTGACAATATCTAGAGACGTGGCCGGTTTCCAGGCAACCAAAACATAAGCCCTTTTCTCGAAGAAAATCAGCCTTCTCCTCCCACAGCTTCTTGGCAAAGAAAAAGCATGTGGCAATTCTGTGGTTTACTTTCTTACACACCAAGCAAGGGTGTTCAAGATTGGCATTTGCCCCCGTGGCCATAGAGATCAATCGTTTCTTGAGAATCGGGGTTTCTTGACGTGAAGTTTTGTTACGCGGTGCTTCATCGTGGATTTCACTAAAAATCGGGGTGGACAGAATTGCCACTTGTTCTACCACGAAGTTGCATAGATCGTTGAATTGCACAATCCCGGACCTGGAAAGGACATGATATGCATGGTTTCTCCATCGTTCCCTCCGCTTGAAAGGAAGTTTCATTCTAATCTCTTGCATCTGGGATGGGCCATTCAGTTGGTTTAATGAGCTAACATCTTTCATGCAGTTCTTGCAAGATCTCAAGAAGATCAAGAACTTCTTTAAAGCTTGATCGTCGTCCATCTACATCGAGGGCCATTTTGAGATCTTTTTCAGGAAGGCACGAGCGATCTTGAATTCGTTGCCATATTCTCCGTCCAGGAGTTTGCGAGCCTCGTCATAACCACTCTCTCGGTCTAGATGCAGGCAGCTTCGAACCAGGTCCTGAGGATCGTTTCTCGTGTACTTTTCAAGGTAGAACAGGCAATCGGACTTGGAGCTCGTTCTGCTACTAATGAGATTATCAAATGCGATTGTGAAAGATTGATAGGCTGTTGGGTCGGACCTGTCAAAGACCAGAGGTTCGCTCTTTGGAAGGTGGGACCGCA
>NC_081450.1:2078640-2085848 GCF_007210705.1 Tigriopus californicus | reverse complement strand
AGTGAATTTGGGAAAGCTGGAAGTGAAGCCGTTGAGACAATCCAAAATGGGTTTCATGTTGACGATCTGTTAGACTCCGTGCCCACATTGGAAGGAGCTAATCGGAAGGCCAAGGAAATTGACGGAACGCTAAGGAAAGGCAATTTCGTTTTAAGAAAGTGGCTATGCAACAAGACTGCCTTTAGTTTGGAGGAAACGACCGTTGAAAAGGCCACCAGTGCTAGAAATGGTTTGAAATGCGATGGAGGATACAATCGCCCTGAACTTGAGTAATGAGTTACTAAAAGAACCAAAAATGATCATGAGAGGACTATTGGCAAAATTAGCCGGGTTATTCTCCCCCTTAGGACTGCATTCGCCGTTTGTGGTCAAAACCAAGATAAGAATGTCTCAGCTTCATCTTACAGGTCTTGGTTGGGATGAAGACCTGGAAAAGAAAGCTCACAACATGCAAGATGACAAAGATAGGTCTGGCAGATTGTGGGAGGAAGTCTTTTGGTGGAAGGAGGTGTGTTCAAGACTTAGTTGAGTGCGGAACATTCAATTTCCACGTTGTTTATGTCCGTCTCAATCACAGTACACTGTCATAGAGTTGCAGGCTTTTGGGGATGCAAGCGAACAAGCTATGGCAGCCGCGGTCTACATAAAAAGTACGATTGGGGATGAATGTTCAATGACGTTGCCCATGGCGAAAACCAGGGTTGCTCCTCGCAAATCACAATCGATGGCAAAATTAGAATTAAGTGCGCCAGTGCTTGCAGCCAGATTGGGGAGTTGCGTTCAGGAGAGTTTACGATCACACTTTGTAGGGAAGAGGGTTTTCTGGACTGATTCATTGTGTGTTCGACATTGGTTGCGTACGACTTCCTCCTTTTATAAACCTTACGTGGCCAACCGCATTGGAGAGATCCAAGTGCTAACCAACCCCGAAGAATGATGACATTTACCAGGAAATATGAACATTGCGGATGAAGCAACGCGATCGGCTTTGGAATCAAGTAAGCAAGACACTACTGCCCAATGGATTAACGGACCGACCTTTCTCTATGAGGTGGAATCAAACTGGCCCGATGATCTTGATATCCAAGGAATCACCGATGAAATTCGACCGAAATGGGAGTTTTCCTCTCTCTCATTGAAGGTAGATTCACAGGTTCACAGGTGGGAATGATTTTTGCCCTCAGCAAGGGGAGTTTCCAAAGATGGATCCAATGGCTAGCTCCATTGGCTTTTTGGCTTCGACGAAGCAGAGTGCGAAATCAAGATCTACATATTGATGTTATGGATTTTGAAATGGCTGAGATCATGCTGACAAGAATGGCCTAAGGGCATGTCTTTGTCCCGGAGATTAAAGAGTTGACAAATGGGAAAGAAGTTGGTAAGGGTTCTGCTCTCTCAAATCTTACACCATTTTTGGATGGTGATGGAATGCTGTGGGTTGGGCGTAGAATTGGACGATCTGATTTACCCTATGATTCACGCCATCCTTCGATCTTACTCCAAAGAAACAGATTGGCAAGACTGATCGTGGAACATTATCATCAACTATCTTATCACGGGGGAGTGAACTACGTGCTCTCCAAAGTTCGTCGGAGGTTCTGGATTTTGAAAGGTAGAGAGCTGGTCAAAAAGGCCGGGAAGGAATGTTTCCTTTCCAAGATCCGAAACTCCCATTCCATGACCCAGATAATGGCCGAATTGCCATGAATGCGGATTCAGATTGCACCCCCATTCCAAAATACGAGTGTTGACTTTTTGGACCGATTGAAGTGCAACTTTCAAGAAATAGATCGGTTAAAAGGTTGGGGGCAATTTTTACCTGTTTAGTGACCCGAGCAGTACATTTGGAGGTTTGCCCGAGCCTCTCCACGTCCAACTTTCTCAACATTTTTAGGACATTCTGTTGTCTAAGAGGCCAACCGTAGTGTCTATATTCAGATAATGGCACCAACTTTGTAGGTGCTGAAAAAGTCATGAGTCATGAAGCTTACGTATGTTAGACAAAATGTGGAATGGAGACGATTTTAAGTTTTCACTCGTTCAGAGAGGAATTCAATGGTTATTCCAAACACCAGCGGCACTGCACTATGGTGGAGTTCATGAGGCGTTGGTAAAGTCGGCAAATCGTGCAATGTTCAATGTGTTGAATGAGGCCAAGATCAAACGCAAATTGACCGAAACCGAACTCAGAACAGTTTTTGCGGAAGTGACTGGGTTCCTGAATGAACGCCCCTTAACACAAACTTTGAGTGACCCAAAAGACTTAATTCCCTTGACGCCAAACAGCTTTTTGATACAAAGATCAAATCAAGAATTGTCACCAGGTGTCTACTGAATGAGCTCGTTTCGAGGCACTTTTGAAATGGTTCAATCACTGGTGAAGGAGATCTGGAAAAGATGGCAAGAAGATTATCTTCCCGGACTAATAGCTAGAGCAAAATGGAGGAGCATCAACCGCAATATTTCAGTTAACGACGTAGTCCTCATTGTCGAGCAAGGACTACCGCTCAACCAATGACTGATTGGACGAGTGATACGAACAATATCAGACAAGAAAGGTGTGGTGCGGCAAACGCTAATCAAGATAAAGAACCGTGAATTGGTCCGACCCATCAACAAGCTGTGTTTGTTGGAAGCCCACCAACCGTAATGATTGCCCAGTCTGGGGACGTGCAATGGCCGGGGGGATGGAAATACGATTACGGCCCAATTATGACAATTATTCTTGGCGTTCGGGATTTTCCGACCACAATTAGAAAAAAGAGAAATGGGAATATGAAACGTATACCTTCCTTTGGAAATTCATTCCGCATGCCAACAGAATGATATCGTCTTGTCTGTTGATTGACACCCTTTTAAAATTGATGTCTTCACTAATAAGGACAACACCAATTGTTCAACTTTTGCGAGCGTTTCTAATGCTCAGCCACATGAAGCATTTGTTGGTGATGCCATTTCTCTTTATTTGGTGGCTACGGAGTGTTTTTTGTCTCCAACGTTGGTTCTGCCTACCCTATTGCAAGTTGTCTCCCAACATGCCTTAGGCATTATAATTCTTCCCCATTGACCAGCCTCACATATTTAGCCTCATCTTTTGCCAGACGGCAGGCATTTTTGCAAACCGGTGAAAACATTTAAGTTTTTCGACCTAAATGTCTTACTGGGCATAACGTTACTTATAAGACATTTCCGGTTCTCTCATTTTTGCCATGATCATGATCAAGATTAATTCCGACGGTGTATTGCCCTTTCCTCCGCGTGTGGCTCGGTCACATTGTAAATGAAATGTGCGCGATAGTTGTCAAAAAAAGTAATATGTCTTTTAGTCTCGGTTGATGTGTTGTATGGAGAGAGATGGGATGGAAATTACAAACGCTAAATACTTTCATAGACTCATATTCATCGGTCTGCCATTTAAAGAACTGTTTTGCATGTAATTCTCAATATTTTTTACGTTTAAAAAAAATCATTTTTGATCTTTATTCCGTAACCTGACTGATATTGTGATCTGTTGTAAAGACGCTCCGGTGAATGTTGTGTTAAAGTGGCATGCTGCAATATGCCATACGAGTTTAACCATCTTTTGCGTTATGAGTGCGAGGGCGTCCTACCCGTAGGAACCCTTTCTATCCTTCTGGCATATAGACTTCCATGAAAACAAGCCACATGGCTTATGGAAGTCTTGGCGAGATACTGCTTTTAACATCATGAACTATATTCATTTAAACCCCTGAAATACATACATACAAAGAACCACGTAACGCCAATATAATTTATCTGGGACACGCTTTATATTATTTAGCTTTATAATTTCTAGATCTACAATGCTTGCATTGGCCGCCAAACCTGTGGATAGATATCTCGCTTCTCTTCAGCTTGATGGTCTTGAATCATCCCGAGTATCTATGGCCCTGGCTGTTATTGAAGCACATCACCATCAGAGGAATTTAAGTAATCCTGAGAACCATCCATCAATACTTATGTCTCTTTCTGCCATGAAACGGCTTAGAGCAAAGGTTCCACGACAAGCAGGACCTATGCCCAAATTGATCATCCGCAAACTTATGCATTACCGTTTTGATGGTTGCTTGGACAAAGCAAGAGGCCCCCTACCACATTTACCATTTGGTGGGAATATGGTTTGAAATGGTTGCCTTTTTTACTCTGTCTCGGTTTTCGGATATCCAACATTTAACTAGACGTTGTCATAAGAAAATTGGCCTTGATGGTCTTTGAATCTAGCGATCCGTTTTTGAACACTCCTTATCATTGCAGTACGTCATCTTTAGAAGGGACAACCTCGTACGATCGGAGAGTCCCCAAATTCCATCCGGATCACTCATTCACCGACATATCAACAGGTTGTTTTTATTGGAAGAGGGCATGTCTGAACGCGCCAAATTCACCCCACCTTAACACGTCAATCGAGTTCAACATTTGTTTTAATGCCTATTTTATTCAATGCGTATGTGCTTCCTTGAAGGGGGGGAAGTGTCACATCAACGGTGTTTCGTAAGATTGGGGTACTTTTTCCGGTTTTATTCTTTCTCTTTTTTGTTGCTCCTTTTTGCACCCAATAAAAGAATGGCCATATAGATCGAAATCTTTAACTTAACTTTAGTATTAACTTTACATTAGAGACCGGAATAGTTTACAGGCGTAATGTGATTGTCATGAGTATGCCATCTTGATTAAATTTGCAAGAACGATCAACACCACAGAGGTCATTTTGCATAATTGATTGCTTCAAACAACTAGCTTTGTCCAATACCATTCACAAAGGCATACTTGGCCAAGATTCAAATCTGTACACTCCTGTTACCCAAATTACGAATGACNTATGCATTACCGTTTTGATGGTTGCTTGGACAAAGCAAGAGGCCCCCTCCCACATTTACCATTTGGTGGGGATATGGTTTGAAATGGTGGCCTTTTTTCTCTGTCTCGGTTTTCGGATATCCAACATTTAACTAGACGTTGTCATAAGAAAATTGGCCTTGATGGCCTTTGAATCTAGCGATCCGTTTTTGAACACTCCTTATCATTGCAGTACGTCATCTTTAGAAGGGACAACCTCGTACAATCGGAGAGTCCCCAAATTCCATCCGGATCACTCATTCACCGAGATTCAAATCTGTACACTCCTGTTACCCAAATTACGAATGACCTCTCCCTCCTTGCGCGTACTAGAGGCTCTGGCCCGTACCAGATAGTAGCGTAAGCATTGACTGCCTCTTCGATCCTGTGGCGTTTCAATGGCGGCAGCTGAGAAACTCTTTGTCGTTGACAGTCCATGGCCTTTCCATAGATTTGGCTGTCTTTTAGAGGGCTTCAGTCACGAGGTTATTTTTCCCGGCTCCTTGTTACTGACCAATGTATGTTCTTCGTGTTCCTGTTCCTCTGATTCAGAGTCAACTTCTCCAACAAGCCGTTTCCTTGCCTGTTCAAAGTGGATAGCCTTTCCTGCCATTGCTAGGTGGTGACTGCTTTGCCCGGTGTAAAATCAAGGTTGTGTAGGAGTAGTGTGGACATATTGCGTTTGGAATGTGGGCGAAAGAGAACGCGATGTGATTTGGTTTGGATATTGTTCACTAGGGCCGGTCAAAACTGTCAGAAAATATGGTATTTATTGACACCAAATTTGCATAAAAATTCAGACGAATTAGCAGAAAAATTGGCAAATAAACATTCCAAAACACAGGCATCAACTCGTTCTGGGCGTCTGTAAGGGCTATTTTTGCCTTCCACATCAGACATCATATAGATGAAAGCAAAAATATATAATAATATATTCTAGCACCTGGATTTGAAGGTGCTCTCCCTAGATAGCAGATTCTTGCCTTGTCCATGGTGCCTCCTGCCCTGATCAGTAGGGCTCGGAAATGAAATACTTTTTGAGGGCTGTAACTTGAACTGGTATTTATTCTTGGTTTTATCAATTTGTGACATTCTAATCAGTTAGTACATTGTAGTGAACGCAGATGCTACACCTTCCCATCAGTCTGAAAGACTCATAAAATCCATGTTTCACTCCTTTTTCGGTCGTCCTCTTCCTCTTAATTGTCCCAATTTCGAGTCTTGCTTGGCTTCGGCTGGCTTCAACAGGTTGACTTGAACTAATTTTGTTTTGCCTTGGTCTCCTTCAATTAGCACATTGACTTTGCCGGCCAATTCCGTAATTCTGAAAGGTCCATCCCATTGTTGTGCTAATTTCTTCGACACCCCCTTTCCATATTGAAATTTCTTCATGTACACCAAACTGTGAGGCAGGTCCGAACAAGTTTCAGTGGAAAGATGGACATTGTTCTATATTTCGGATGAGAGACTATGTGTTGTGGTTCCGAGAACAATGAGAGTGCAGGTGTGGGAAGAGCTCCATGCCAAGTTAGGACATTTCGGTCCCACCAGTATTGGAATGTGCAAGAACGCGTTTCTTTTGGCCAAAGATGATTGATGACGTGAAAAAATGGGCCAGAAGATGCACACACTGTGCTTTGTACAAAGACTTCTTGCCAGTCCTAGCCCCAGCGCCAATGGTGGTGGTAGATGAAAGTGGGATGGAGCCATTTCAAAAGATCGCCATAGACGTCATTGGGCCACAACCAATTTCGGCTGGTTGTAAATATATATTAGTGGCAATGGACGTATTTACCAAATGGACTGAAGCAAAACCATTTCAAGCTATAGTGGAACAGTATTGGTCGAGTGGATCAGAGAGGACATTGTTGCCAGGTATGGTGTCCCCAATGAAGTCGTCCTTGACCGAGGGTCAGATATGGAGTCACGCGTGTTTACGGAATTCCTGGTCGAGTTGGGGACAAGAACTCGCTTCATCACACCATATCACCACCAAGCAAACCCAGTGGAACGGTTTAATCGTTCACTGATGAATTTGTTGCGAATGATGGTACGGGAAGATCAAAGTGATTGGGCCAATGTCTGCCCAGTGCATTAATGGCGTAACGGGCTACAAACATGAATCCATAGGGATGTCGCCGCATGAGGCTCTATTTGGTCGCAAATTGCGATTACCAATTGATGCAAAGTGGGAATTGAAGAAACCCAGGGTTGTTGATTTCAAGGGGTTACATAAACATATCATGGATTGTCGAGTGAGTGTACGTCAACACTTAAAGAATGCGGCGATCAAACGAAAGAACGAATATGACCGGAGACTCAAGACCAAACCCTCGGCATACTCAGTTGGG
>NC_081450.1:2076689-2078587 GCF_007210705.1 Tigriopus californicus | reverse complement strand
GTTGATTTGCTGGAGCTTTTGTTAGTGGTAAACAACTATGTAGCTTTATTTAAGTTGATTGACCAGGACTCACGTCAACTGGCTATGCTATTAATTCAACCAATTGAACACAAGTTGCCATATGAAGTGCTTATTCAGTGGAAAGGAAAAGTCCAGGAAATGGATCAACGTGGAGAGCAAGTGTTTATCAGCAACATCTCCGAATTCCTCATTGATGCTATAAATCTGTATGAGTCCCCAGTGGTGCGTGCCCGAAGCTCCCAACAACAGAAAAAGAAGATCCCCCAAGATTTCGTCCCAAAGGAACTTATTGTTGATGCTATGTTTGCTTATGTAAACCCTCATGATGCTCATGAGAAGAAGGAAGAATGCTTCAAGAGATCATCTTCCCCAGAGGTGGTTTCATTGTCAGCTCAAGTTCAGGAGCAGGTCAAGAAAGAAGAAGGAAGACCAGAGCAGACGTCCTTGTCAAAGGGATCGTGGAAAGTTCATCAGCAGCCCAAGTATCAGCGTGCTCTTGATGATGTATGCACGTCGAGCCACAGCAAGTGCCCATTTTGTGATGAGCCAGCTCATAGAGATATACGAGAGTGCAAAAAGATGGCCCTCTACCCTACGTCCGCCAGGTGGCAGTTAACTTGCTTAAATCGCCTATGCTTTAAGTGTCTGGTCAAGCATGATTTTGGAAAGTGCAAGGCCCCTCCTTGCCAGAAATGTCAAAGATTTTGCAATGTCTTGCTCCACTTTGGGCGCAAGAAAACGGATAACCCCAATGTGAGGGGGAAAAAAGGTGGTCGAGACCACGATCAACGCCATCAGCGCCAGCCCAATGGGGGGAGGTAAACGTTGAAGAACGGATCGCGGAAAATTCAGAAATGCCGCAAGCATGTTGAGAAGACTTCGAGGAAAGAAGTCAAGAGAGACCCCATCGTGAGCAGTTCAAGGATGCCGAGTGAATCTGGGACCAATGGGGAGTAGAGGTAGCTAGCGATTTGTATCCTTAGTCATTTGATGATGGCTTGAAGCCCTGATAAAGGAAGCTCAAACTATTGCTTGTATGCCCTGATTAGGGTTATAACCGGAGGCCTTAAGATAGGTCTAAGAAATTTAAGCCCATGTGCTAGGTGCTCTCCATTTTAGAGAGCTATCAAGGTATTTTTGCCTAGTGTTTGGGTCAGGAGTTCCATGCTTCCCTTCACCACGGGAATTCAATATGTCAGGACCTTTCACCCCTGGCTGGTGGACGGAACAACATCTGTGGGTGGCAGCAATCCAGTCATTGCCGGGGAGAAGTTCTCGATCCAACTATTCTGCCCCACAGTCAGCCCCAATACTAGTTCCGCAAGTTCGAGAATAAGTGTGATGTCTGCATCCCAAAGATCAAGGCTGACATGGAGAAGTACAATATGCTCCTGAAGCACCTGCCCAAGAAGGTGGTGGGTGAGATCCTTCCCACAATAGCGGAAATTGAGCTCGACCTTCCCACCTATGGGGAGGTTTAGGCAAGCTCTGGCAGGTTCGTTTGTTTGCTGGTACCATTGTCAGTGATGAAAGTTTGGAGCTTTAAACACGTTTTTGAAAAGCTGACCCTTCTTTCGCATTGCTATTTGAGGAAAGATCAGCTTCGTTAAAACTAATTTGATACGCCAATTTTGTATCACGGTATTGGCAGGCAAGTTTGTTTGCTGTTACCAGCGCTTGCCTAAATGTCCGAATAACAAATACAACACCCTCAAGGAAGCTGCGCTTGATGCGTTTGGTCCGTCCAAGGAGCAACACCACAACGCGTTCTTTGCCTCTCTCAAGACCGGCAAGGGAGACCGTACGTTTGCCGCAGCATTCAACTTTATGAGGGCCAATGTCAGAGAGGCAGAGTTGTATAAGGCTCTGTTTGTGTA
>NC_081450.1:2072685-2075659 GCF_007210705.1 Tigriopus californicus | reverse complement strand
ACGTTTGCTGCATGGGCAGGGGCAGAATCTTGTGTAAAGCAGACTCTTTGCCCAGAAAAGTCTCTTTGGATCCAAGGTAGCACCTGCTCCTTCAAAAATGTCAGATATACCTCTTTATTAATTTTTACTCCATCTGGAATCCGGAAAACTGCGACTTCTTGCCATTGCTAGCCACGGCGCACCATATCATGATGGAGCTTGGCTTCTGGGTCCGGTGCGCGGTCTTCACGCTGGGATTGCCCTTTGAGATGTCCCTGGAGAGCACCCTGTCATTTTGAGAATTAAATTTCCTCATGACATCAAACAATTTCTCATCACTGTAAATTACAATGACATCCGGGTTTGCTGCGAGCCAAGCCTTCAATAGTTTGCGTCAGGTCAATCTTTTTGATCTTGTGGCAGTCGAGAGGAGTTGACGTCGCCTCAGTCAGTAAGGATGAAATCCAAGGTCCTCCTTGACCACTCTTCCCATGGTCCTCCTCAAGACCGAGTACTCCTTGGCCATGGTGGAGATCGACCGGGCCGGATTTCGTCTGACCTTTGAACTTACGGCCTTTACCAAAGCCCTAGTCCTCAAAGACCGTGGTCGACCAGATCCTGGTCGTCTGGAGTCTCCCCCCATCTCCTGAAGTCGTTTTTGGCACAAACATCTTGTTGACTTTCAAGGTCTTCATGATGGTGGCCATGGCCACGTCCTTTTTGAGGAGCTCAATGACTGTAGTGCGGTTTGCAGTTTGGTCCATATTTCCGACAGTTTTGTTATTAAAAGAAACTTTGTGTACAATGATGTATGCTGCTTTTATGGCGGTAGATTCAAAAGCTTAATTTTTTTAAATTAATCAATTATTTTTCAAGATATGTCTCAATGAATTTAGGTAACCGTTTTAACGCCCAACGCTGTATTTCACCAATCTCACTAGCTAAAATGGTCGCCCGCTAATTAGCATGTTTGATTAGCGAGCCAAATCTGAAAGAGCAGATCCTTATTCAAGGTTCTGTGAATATGAATCGCTACAATGCCTGATATTTTGTTCAAATCTCTTTCACCAAAAGTACTTTTTTTTAATTTACTGCCTATTTATTCCATTCATCTTAAATAGCTCTATATATGAATCTAATCTAATTGGGTTTTCACACAAGGATTTATTTCAGGATTATCAAAAGTTGGATTTGGTCATCTTGTGCTCATTTCTAGTCCCTTCTCAAATCAAGTTAAAACCAACGTGGATTCAAACAGGCACACAAAAGGTGGGAACTGACGGAACAAATAAACCAAGCATCAAATCAACCTCAAATTAGAGGGAAGATCATGGACACTTAATTAACACCTCTTGCATAAGAAAGGACACACAGTTTAAGAATTTAACATTGAAGGAATCCAAAGAGAAGCAACTACTTCATTGTTTTGACTAGCCTGGATATTTTGGAGGGCTCAAAATTGTAAAACTTTTTATTCATTGCAATTGGCAATCAAGACCTGGTTGAGGAGATTGTTGTAGATATATTGTAAAAGATACCATCTGCACCTCCTTTAAATACTGCATTGTCCCAATCTTCCAGGTTTTTCGCAAAAAAGTAGTTCTTCTCTTATTCTCACATTATTCCTGCTTGTCCTGTTGACAAAAGCTCAAGCTTTTCCTGAAAATGCAACTAGAATCTCAGTACTGTACACTCAAAATAACAACTAAAAGTATATTACATTTCAGAGGTCTGTTCACCCAAAGGAGCCCAATCTGATCTAGAAATCTGCATGGATTAGGGTAATAATATGGGGTCCAAGTTAGGAGACAACTTTGAGAGCTGTTGATTTCTAAGATTTATAAATAATGAAATTTTTGAAGCCACAAATTTCAACTTTTGCAAAATTAGTTTCACGTTCTCTTGTTATGTGTCTTTTTTGCTTTTGGACAAGCTTGTATCTTTGCGTTTGAGAATTTATAAAGTTATTCCGTGCTTTTAAAATAATTTTTTAGTGATTATTTGGCCCTGTAGCATCTGTGTTCACTACAATGTACTAACTGATTAGAATGTCACAAGTTGATAAAACCAAGAATAAATACCAGCTCAAGTTACATGGTGGCAGCGGTGAGTCCTTGAGAAAGGAGGAGAGAACTCACACAAAAAGTGCGTTGGCCATTGTTGTGTGGTCTTGAGGACAGAAGGTTACATTGGACATGCCTGGGGAATGAACAAACCCGTCTGAGAACACAACTTCGACAGAATTCATGGATAATCCAATGGGACGAAACATGGTTCGTCCACAACCCAAATGTAAGGAAGATTCCATTGGGGAATATATTCGATATTTTGACCGGGTTGCAAGGGCCAACGGGTGGTCTGATAGACAGGCTGCGCAGATCTTTCCGGGGTTGCTTGAAATAGGATCAAGGGACTTGGACGACCTTGGGGAAGCAACGCTCGGTAGTTTCAACGCCATGAAGGAGGTGCTGGTACCAGTGGAAGAAAGCTTTAGGGAAGCATCAGTGCAGACCTTTTTCTGGAATATGTCTATGAAAGACGGGGAGAAGGTCCACGAATTTGCAAAGAAATGCAAGTCGGTCGTGCAAGATTGCTACCCTGGATTCGCCAAGAGCAATAAGGAACTATTGGCTCGGGATCGCTTTATACATGGTCTCCCGGGCCATCTCAAGTCGGCAGTTCTGAATAATCGGTCCAAAAAGTGGGAAAAAGCCGTCCAAAGTGCGTTGATGGCTGAAGGAGTCGCCGAGACACTTGGAGCTCGGGAGAGGGAGAAGCCCAAGAAAGAAGGAAACAAGAATACGGAACCAAGAAAGAAGCATGAACCTAATGGTGGGACTTTTGGGGCGCCAAGAGGAAGAAGAGCATGCTTTAAGTGCAAAAGCACTGATCATCTGTTGCCGAATTGTGCGTTGAGGAAAACCAGGTTTGGGGAAGTCAAAGCCATCTCGCCCAGACCAATGCTGAAGATGATGGTGGAAGGCAGCGAAGTAGA
>NC_081450.1:2070541-2072649 GCF_007210705.1 Tigriopus californicus | reverse complement strand
TGATCCAACGGCATGACATCCAAAACTCCTGCACAATTGTCCCGCATTGATTACCAACCATCCACTTCAATCTCCTTCCACTACTACTGGTTCCTGTAACCGATAGACCTGATCGATAGACCAACTAAAAACGGCTTACAATTTCACTGGAACAAGGTGACTTCTAGGTATCCCTCATCACTGGATCCCATATCCGGCTCAAAGGGCCACTTTGGACTGGCTACTTCGCACGGTGTTACTCACAATACTGATCAAGTTCTTTTGCAAATGCCAGGCCTTCTAATAACTGTTTTCGTTGTTTTTGAAACAAAAGAAACAACTTTTGTAAAAAATCATCTTGGATTCTAGCTCAGATTAGAATATTAATCCAATTAAAACCTACAAAAAGATAACATTTTTGAAAACGTAATCAATAGATGTTGGGAGTAACCTTAATTGCGTTTTCAACTAATATTTTGTTAAAATCCATAAAAAAGACGATAAGATATCTTGTTTTCAAAGAATGCAATTGCATCAAATTTGACTAAAAATTGCTCCGGTTATATCTTAAAGCAATTGCCAAGAGATATAATGAGCTTTTTCTATGCCTAAAATATAAATGGAAATATTTCACGTTTCTGAAGCAGGTAGAAAACCCCGAACATAGCTTGCAACATAACTTAAAACATACTTAACGAAAATATTGCTCAATTTTGATGCCATACTTGTCAATCGCGACTTCAATCAAGCTAATGGTGCGTCTACACGACAAATAAGTCGGCAAATAATTAGCCATTTGACAAACATTGTTTGCTATTTCACAAGTATTTCACAAACATTTCTCGATTTGAACATGTTTAAAGTTTGTTTGCCAAAGAGCAAATATTTCATGGACGCCAGCATCCTCCCCAGCCCTTCCAACCAAGATGTCCATTTTCAGCCACTACAGAACTTAACTCATTCGATCCATGATGGTTGATAACAAAGAAGAATGTATTGATTGTGGTTCATTTTGACACAAGATAACCTGAACGTAGAATATGAAGGGGCCTGAAATTATCAATTAATGTTCAAAGTCATCACATATCATCCCATCCACTTTAATTCAATAGTCGCAGTTCCATCTCCCATCGAGGATTGAATGATGATCGATCCATCAATCAACCAACCAACATAACGTCTATCTCCGGAATCCGGATTCATCTCCTCCCGTCCAGACAATGGAAGTGTCGACCCCAGTCAGCCCACCCACCCTGGGCCTGTCCTCGGGCTCAGCCCGGTCATGGACCTGGGCCCTGTCATGGAACCGGACCCAGCCATGGTCCCGGTCCCTTCTTTTACATCCGTCTGTAAGCAAGACTTGAGCGAGCCAACCCAAAGCTAGATGGATGGATGGAATGGATGGATTCCTTGACCTCGTCCAAAGAAGATTAATCCGATACAAGGTCGATCAGATCATCAGAGACAACGGGATCATCGGCCCATACCTGGAGGTTCTTGGCCGGACACACGGCCATGATCGTTCCTCTACGTACACCCTTGAGACCCAAGCATCAGGATCAGCCAGCCACTTTTGACTGCTCTTTCGTCCATTTCCCGCCCGCCAGTTTTAGCCTTGAAAGCCAGATCAGTCGGATCTCAACGGACCGAGTCTTACCCACTGACATGTCATCAGTTTAATGCTGCCCATGACCATCACCTTCCCTGTGAAATGCGGTCTGTTCTTGTGGGTTGGTCCTTATTGGTTCTATAAAACTCAACTCTTTTTAGTCAATGCCATCTGTAATGTTAACTGCATATAAATATCCAAATTGTCTTTATCATGTTTAATGCTCTTACTTTATGTGTGTTAACGTTTCTGACATGACCTTTGAACTATATATCGTTGTCATATTTCGACCCATTCTCGGCTATTGAATAGTTTATGATACTCTTGGAGAACTGTTGTCCATTTATTCACGATTATAACGAGTTGGAAATGTGGTCGGGTTTTCGTTTCCAAACAATTGGTTTATGATTTATACTCAAAATGAATTTCGAAAACCTTCCGAAAAGCAATTTTGTATCAGAAGTGATTCATCAGTTGGCTTATGGTATAGTTCATAGAACAGGGCAAAACACGCCTTCGA
>NC_081450.1:2064826-2070505 GCF_007210705.1 Tigriopus californicus | reverse complement strand
ATGACACAAAAAGTCATGATGGAAAAACAGTATTACAAATTCTCATCATGATAGTGCCCATCGTTTTTTTTTTTTTTAAATATAATTTCATTCCTCAGTTTTCCCTATGTTCATTATACTAATCATCTTGTTTAACGTGTATAACATAAATATTGAATGAAAGACCCATTGGGAAATGATACGATCACTTGCAAGGTCATCTGATTAGAAATCTACATCAAAATGTTTGTCAAACCGTTTTGATCGGGTAGTTTCACATGTAGACGGCTCAGAGATGAACTGTTTGTCAAATGCCAAACATTTCCGAAATAATTAGGCAAACTTTGTGAAAGAATGTTTCTCGTGTAGACGCACCATTAATCTTGAACTGTGACAAAATTCTATCAACGTTGAATTAAAACCTCGCTAGTACGTAGAAATTAATTATTGCAAAAAGTGACAATTTTGAAAATTAAACTGTCACAGGTATCGTTCAAATACTTTAGGGAACATGATACGATCGTGTAGCTTTTGGCACTTAAGTAAAATGAAAGGCAATTTTACATGTTTTATAAGTTTTAAGCGACATTTTTTGCTACCTCTAGCTTCGAAAGAAATTTTAAAGAAATTGGAGAAATGTTATATCTTGTCGCGTCATTGAAAAAAATCAATCATATTCCTTGGGAATAACTGAAAACATTATTAGGCCATATTTCGATCTTTTACGGCGTAAAATGCAACCTTTAAGTTGTAATAACTAGGCATATGTTAAATAGAAGTTTATGAAATTTCACGTCAATACATAACTAACAGTGTGCTTAATACTGATTGACTACGTTTTTGACAATGATTCATTTTAATGGGCTTTAAGTTATCTTACACACTTATCTGAGCTACTTTTAAACATGTGTATTTCACAAAAGTTGTTCCTTTTGCTTCTTTGACAAAGAAAAAGATATCGAGATGTGTTGGCATTTGAGCAATCACTTAACTGGAAAATATAACCCCCGTGTTCGATAATTGAATTCGATATGCCCTGAATTTTAACGCAAATGGACTGTATATTTTCTTTTCCTTTAACATAACACAATATGTTTCCTCAATGACTATACGTTCCATACTTCCATTTCTCTTCTTTCTAATAATTGTGGTCGGAAAATCCCGAACGCAAAGAATAATTGTCATAATGGGGCCGTAATCGTATTTTCAATGCCGCTCCTTTATTATCCGTTGAATGAGCAATTTCATATTCCTTAAAATTCATATGAAATACATATTTCTCTTACCTGAGTCATCTCAATGACGAAGGTCATTCTGTGCAGAGGGTACTGCACCGGTGTGAGGTCATTAATCATGAACCAGTGGTAAATTTAATAAGAAACAGTTTCCAGAGGCATTTTGTTATCTTGATTTGTAGACGGATATTGTTATCAATTTTGCTGGTAGCATGCATGCTGCAAGTGAAATCTCTGAAAAAACAGAACTATCCCAAGCTTTATTAGTTGTCACAGAGAAAAGTCTCGACATGAATGGTCAACCACTGCTTACAAGGCGAAGGAGATTCCCATTTGAGCGCGTCTTCTAGTAGCTTGGAGATTCCCATTTGAGCGCGTCTTCTAGTAGCTTGCTGGCAATACTTTTCGGGCATTAAGCTCCCCGTCGCCCAGCCTCCGAAAGCACCAATGTCCGTCCAATTCCATCCTGCATCATGCAAAACCACAGCCCCGCCCACGCGCCCCGAGTGCAGCACGAAAGGTTGCGGATCGAAACCCGCTTTTTCCAACACGCATTTTTGATGGGCACGCATTCCACTATATGTCACAGGCAATTGGACGCATTTTCCTCGCTCAATTGCGGGAAGAATTGGAGATCGAGGATGAGTGGAAATTCGAGCAAAATACATTTTTGTCAGGCGCACGGAGCATAAACTCCCATTTGTTGCAACAAGCTGAGCTGTATGACCGGAGTGCCCGACGTCGTTCTTTCTTGTCCGAAATAGAATCTTTACACAATTATTTGACACGGTTACATCCTGCATTTGCACTCTACTAAGATCAGAGAAACGTGACAGAGACAGAAATGCCACCAACTCGAACCATGCCCCCCGTAGTTCAATTAATGGCACAAGGTGCCCCGACGGGTCGCAAAGGCACTTCAAAACCGGAGCCACTATTTTCCGAAGAATTTGTTTCGTCATTGCCTTTGCCTGGCATGGAACCGTCCCGTGAGAACGAACTATCCCTCTTAACGTCAGTCGGACTGATGGATCTTTGGTGGGGGATGGGACTCCATGTCGTTCATGGAACGCATTAATTGCGGCCAAAGCCATGTTTGCCGAAGCAGGTCCTTTACCGTCGGATGTTAAGTGAGCAAGATACCTATCAACGGCAAGAGGGGTGGTAGGGAGATAGGGCTGGGCATAAAACCGAGCGAAAGAGCAAAACCGTTCCCACGCGCCATGATATTGAACCCAAGTAGCCCCAGACTTTGAAGCCTCTTTCATGGTGTCCCGCAAGGAGTCCAAATGTGCCAAACGAAGCGCTGTAATCAAAGACGAAGTCTTAGCCTGCAGTCAATTTGAGGGGATCCATTTCATTTATTCAGCTAATGAAAAAGCCCCAGGCCCGAATGGCAATGGTACATTGCCGTTCAACTCAAGAACAATCAGATCAAATGCTAACTCACCGTGAAAAGTGTCACTTTGAACAAATTCCCCTACAAGGCATATTGGCCTGAAACGTAAAAACCTACGCACCATTGCGCAAAAATGATGCCCATCAGGCACAAGATAGGGCCAAAAATGTGAAGCCTTCCACAATGGGACTAGTAGTATTCCCTGAGCTTTTTGGAAAGCAACTTGCTTCAAAGACGGGACAATTAACCGGGGGGGAGGGCAGGCATAAAAATATCCAAGATTTTTCCAATTGAGGCTAAATGCATTAATACCGATGGCAAATGGGATGTCGGCCCCGAATTTTGATGCAAATCTTTCGCACTTTTTGTTATCCAATGTGGCAAAAAGATCAATTTCAATTTTGTGCGAAGCAAATCTCTGAATGCCATTGAAGCCGTCGTAATCCGGCCCCCAATCTTCGTTATCAAAATGACGAGATCTAGCATCTGCAGCCTCTATCCGTGGATCAGTCCTCGGATGCCAGTGGACGCGAAGTCGGATGTTCATGTCTTGGCAAGCTCTGTAAACGTCAACGGCAATCTTCTGGAGTTCTCTGACGGAGCTACCTATACTCATGATGGAAACGGCAGCTTGATTGTCGGTTAAATGGGTAATCCCCTGCGCAAAAAACATACGGCTGATTTTTGGATCAGTGTAAACCGCTTTGATTGCCAACATTTCTCTGTGAGTGGAAGATGCTGCGATGTCTTTTACATTGAATCGTTGTTTGAGAAGGAGCACTTTTTCACAAACGCCTGCATGATTATTGTGGGTCCTCTGATCGCCACAACAAACTTGGATCACTCCAAAGCCTATCTGAGAGGCATCCGAAGCGATCACTATGTTAACTGTCTGGCGAAGTTCTTTCCCATCAAAGGGGAAACCATTCAACTCATGAAGGTTGCGGTGCAGATAAAGTAGCTCATCTCGAATCTCTGTCACGTCCATCCAACCATTCCAACCAAACTGATCTGCCGCCGACGAGAATGCTCTTTGGACCGTGCGGGTTAAAAGCCGCAAAACCGGTCCCACAGCCAAGGCGCACGCCGCAGGGCTTCCATAAAGAGACGCAACTTCTCTAATCGACGCCCATCTCTTGGTCATCAGAGCCATGATGTTGAGCAAGATAGCATTCAGCTTCAAGGGCGGGATGAAATAGCGAAGCAACCTTGTGTCGTTTACAAGACCTAAGAATGTTCCCCTTTGAGTCGGGTTGATTGCCTTTGTTCTTGCTTCCACAAATCCTGCCGCAGATAGAACGGCTCTCACTTGGGCAATTTCTTGAGCGCACCCCTCTCTTGTTGAATCAATTGCACGCAAGTCATCGATGTAAACATCGGACCTGATTCCAAGGCCGTGCAGATGAGCTAGTATCGGACGGAGGAGCTTCGTAAACGTGCGTACAAGGTCGTTAATGCTGAGGAAGCAAACGTTCCAAATATAGAATATTTCTCTCCCTTTGTCCGAGAAACATCGTATGCCAAAGAGCCTATGATAGTCTGGATGAATGTCGAGATGATGATATCCAGACTTGAGGTCAAGGCTACTCCACCAATCTCCTTGATGGATCCCTTCATTCATAATTCTAAGCGTTGACAGTCGAACATTCATTTCCAAATATATGGATTTATTTGACGCGAGGCATCAACCACTAAACGGGGTTCTTTTCCTTGTCTTTCAACCACTTGAAGAGGAAGAATGCACCAAGGTTTTTCTTTGACAGGCGAGAGTGCTCCATCGGCTTTGAGTTTCCTAATTTGGTCATTCAAAAAGGACTTGTATTTGGGGTTACGGGCGCTCAGATTGTCTTTTAGATCACTGGATGGAGGCCAAGTTCGAAGGGGAGGAATATATCCATAACAGAGAAGATCCCTTATATCTGGTGTGAGGGAGAAGGTCTGAAGCCAATAAGCCACATGGCTGGACAAATGGATTCGCCCCGGGACCTTTACTCCCCAAGAATCCTCAACACTTTCATTCAACAAAGGAGATTCTAAAACGAAGAATGAACTAATAAGTTACCTTTTACTTTATTTCCAGCAAGACCCCCATTCATATCACAGGTTTAAATACTTTCTTTGGACACTCGCGAGAAATGTGACATGGCGCCACACAAGTGAAACATTTTAAGACTCCTACGCTTCTGGACGACTTGTTCAAATTTGTCAGACCATTGCCAGACAAGGCATCACGGGTCCCAGCTCTTGCTCCGAGGACCCATGTCCGAAACCTTGGCTGTTGGCGGGAGGGTAGCCGAGCTAACTTGTTTCCCATGTATCACGGCATCGTCCACCTTAGCCTTTTTCATTTCCTTTATGATATAGTCGGTTCGTATAGTCGATTGGTAATGACGATCACGAGGCTCTCTCCCTTCCACACCTTCAACGACTTCTTCACCGTGGATGGCATGGATCTCCGCAATGGCAATCTCGTGGCGGGACGCGTTTATTCCAACTTAGAGAGCCGAACCTCCCTAGGAGAAACTCTCGTCTGTCTCTCTTTCGGTGTCCAGGCGTTCAATCCCATAGAGCCATCTCTCAACATCCAATCTCTCTTGACATTGATGAAACATACGCCGAGTTTCACGCAATTGAAAACTCAACAAAAGGTGTGAGTGAGCATGCCTGATAGTGGGCATGCTTCCTTTACACACCCTTTCCAATCCCTCCAATCGCTCCTTGGCCAAGGAACACCGATCTGTAAGAGAGAGCAAAGTTAATTTTCATCTCATTACAATCTCAATGGCCAGAACAACGATCAAGACGACGAAGTTGGACATCATGGCCTGATCTTATGTCATACAATCTGGACCGTAGACCAGCCAAACTTCAGTAGTGAGCTTCCATCTCAAACTAAGAGGGTGAGATCAGCGAGCCTCCACCTCCAGCTGACCCCATAATCATGCGGAGCCTCCATCTCGTCCGAACCCATCACCATACTTCCTGACACTATCTCTAACTTTCACGCTTGGAGATCGCTGGCGCGCCTCCCCAAAGGAGCAGCCACCGCAATCCATCCGGGCCGTA
>NC_081450.1:2062891-2064511 GCF_007210705.1 Tigriopus californicus | reverse complement strand
TTTCATATTCCTTAAAATTCATATGAAATACATATTTCTCTTACCTGAGTCATCTCAATGACGAAGGTCATTCTGTGCAGAGGGTACTGCACCGGTGTGAGGTCATTAATCATGAACCAGTGGAAAATGTATTAAGAAATATTTGCCAGAGGCATTTTGTTATCTTGAATTGTAGACGGATATTGTTATCAATTTGGCTGGTAGCATGCATGCTGCAAGTGAAATCTCTGAAAGAAGCGAATGTGTTTATGCTCTCTTTAGTGCCGCACCTAATACCTGAGGTGAGATCATGGATGAGGCATATCGTGAAATTGGGGCAACCGGTGGGCGGCGGGTGGAGGTTGTCACACTCACGTCCTATTAGGATGGAGTTACACGAATAATGCCGCGCGGCTAGCCTTGTTGGCAAAGTTTTTCCCGCGAATGTTAGCTGTCCTGCCTTCTCAACCTGTTTATGAACTCTGGCCGTGAGTAATATTACGGTGCCTGATAATCAGTCATTTCGATGACTTATTCAGAGATAATATGTTCTTTTACAACCTTTGAAGTGGTGCAGAGTGCGGGGATTGGTTTGAGTGAAAAAAAATGGCCAACATCTCTGGGCCAGTTGAGGACATTGTGGCTTCATGGGGCAAAAACATTATTCTTAATACAACATTGGCCTCACAAGGGGATTTGTGAGGTATGTGGACCTTGTCGGGCCCACAATGAACATGAAATACTCCAGAACCCGTGTCTGAAGCATCAGAAACCAAAAGGCAATCTACTGGCACTCTTTCCAGAAAACAGGAATCCATTGATATTACGCAAGCAGCCATGTTTATTGTTCATTGTTGTAAGCAAATGATTGGTCCAGTAGCCAATCAGCAAACCGTTAGCTTCGTGTCTAACGAAGCAACGTCATGAATTGGAACTTTTTTAACCTCGCTAATTACTGCAGTTGTCCAAGGCCAAGGATACTGTTGAGCTTGACCTCTGCCACTCAGTATTGAAGACAACGCGTATCATTTACAAATCCTAAAAACACGCCTTTTTGGGTGGGGACAATGCTTTTTGGATACACTCAATGAAACTATCCTTTCTTAAGGCTGCTCTGATGAGGCTGTCATCTTCGCAGCAACGTTGTGAACTCGCAACAGAATGTATCATCAATGCAGATGTCCACTTTGATGCCATTTGCGCGTAAGATCCCTAGAATGGGGCGCATCATCTTTGTGAAGGTTCTCACAAGATCGTTGATACCGAGAAAGTAGACGTTCGACACCAAATATTGAACGGTTTCATCATCAGACAATCACTTAAGCCCAAAGAAAGTCCTTCAGTCTCTGTGAATCAAAATGTGGTAGTAACCTGACTTCAGGTCCAAGTTACTCCACAATGACTCTGCTTTAACTCCGCTGTTTACTTCAGACAAAGAAGTCAAACATTCCTACAAGAAAAAAGGATTGAGTTGTCTGCCAGCGTCAACTTCTAAACGAGGACTTTTCCCTTCCCAATGAACCAACTGAGACAGCATAACGCACCATGGCTTTTCTGTTAGTGCAGAAATCGCCCTTGAGGACATGAGATCCATGATTGCTTCCAAAGAGCAGGGCGGAAGATTAGGTCTCTGGCACTTTT
>NC_081450.1:2046072-2062656 GCF_007210705.1 Tigriopus californicus | reverse complement strand
TCGGATTGGGCGCGACCTCCAATGAGGGATTGAGGATTCTTTCGTCCTCGTTTAGGAGGCTGTCGAGTGGATGTGTATGATGACCTCTTTCCCCTTGTAGCCAGTGGTGATTGGCGGGTTAGCACGCGACCCATGGTGAATACGGGGAAGAGGAAAGGAAGAACAGCTTGTCACACTCACGTCCTACTAGGACGGAATTTCACGAATAATGCCGCGCGGCTAGCCTTGTTGGCAAAGTTTTTCCCGCGAATGTTAGCTGTCCTGCCTTCTCAACTGTTTATGAACTCTGGCCGTGAGTAATATTACGGTGCCTGATAATCCAGTCATTTCGATGACTTATTCAGAGATAATATGTTCTTTACAACCTTTGAAGTGGTGCAGAGTGCGGGGATTGGTTTGAGTGAAAAAAAATGGCCAACATCTCTGGGCCAGTTGAGGACATTGTGGCTTCATGGGGCAAAAACATTATTCTTAATACAACATTGGCCTCACAAGGGATTTGTGAGGTATGTGGACCTTGTCGGGCCACAATGAACATGAAATACTCCAGAACCCGTGTCTGAAGCATCAGAAACCCAAAGGCAATCTACTGGCACTCTTTCCAGAAAACAGGAATCCATTGATATTACGCAAGCAGCCATGTTTATTGTTCATTGTTGTAAGCAAATGATTGGTCCAGTAGCCAATCAGCAAACCGTTAGCTTCGTGTCTAACGAAGCAACGTCATGAATTGGAACTTTTTTACCTCGCTAATTACTGCAGTTGTCCAAGGCCAAGGATACTGTTGAGCTTGACCTCTGCACTCAGTATTGAAGACAACGCGTATCATTTACAAATCCTAAAAAACACGCCTTTTGGGTGGGGACAATGCTTTTTGGATACACTCAATGAAACTATCCTTTCTTAAGGCTGCTCTGATGAGGCTGTCATCTTCGCAGCAACGTTGTGAACTCGCAACAGAATGTATCATCAATGCAGATTCCACTTTGATGCCATTTGCGCGTAAGATCCTAGAATGGGCGCATCATCTTTGTGAAGGTTCTCACAAGATCGTTGATACCGAGAAAGTAGACGTTCGACACCAAATATTGAACGGTTTCATCATCAGACAATCACTTAAGCCCAAAGAAAGTCCTTCAGTCTCTGTGAATCAAAATGTGGTAGTAACCTGACTTCAGGTCCAAGTTACTCCACAATGACTCTGCTTTAACTCCGCTGTTTACTTCAGACAAAGAAGTCAAACATTCCTACAGAAAAAAGGATTGAGTTGTCTGCCAGCGTCAACTTCTAAACGAGGACTTTCCCTTCCCAATGAACCAACTGAGACAGCATAACGCACATGGCTTTTCTGTTAGTGCAGAAATCCCCTTGAGGACATGAGATCCATGATTGCTTCCAAAGAGCAGGGCGGAAGATTAGGTCTCTGGCACTTTTGTATCTGGCAACTTGCTCCTAGGAGGCCATTTAGTTAACGTTGGAATTTAACCATGCTCCAGTACGGTCAGAACCCAGGTATAGAGTAAAGTTTTCCTTCCCGAACTTAGCAAACTCAGGCTGATGAATGCAACCTGTTACACGAGGAAGGTCGTTGTTCGAACGCCTATTTTCCAAGCAATCATCTAAAAGGCAATACGTATTGGTAAGGAATCATCAATTTGGAGCTAGCTGTAAAGCTTGGTACGCTATTAATGGTAAAATGGCCCAAGTAAATACATGTTGATATTGTATTGTCACAGAATTCTCGGCCAACACAATTTCGAATACATTTCTCTGTCTAATCCCGCTTCAGATCTTTTCTCTTTGAGCAATCTTCTGCAAATGGAGGGGAAGGAGGCAACGCGGGACAAAGCCTACTGTTTGTTCAAGGCTCCACTTTCCTGCCCGCCGCGTTCCTCTGTAAGGGGTCGTCAACCTGCCGCGGAAAATTTGATCTCACATAAATAGGGACGTTGAGAAACAGGCGTCAATTTTGATTGTAGCAAAGCATCTTTGACCTTGGCTGTTTTTGAGCTATTTAACAACATATTCAGTCTGGCCGATATACTATTTTACTACTAGCTCTTCCATCAACCTTTTCCACATCCTCAGGACCAAGTGTGTTGTGAGTTGAGCCATCTCAATTTCATGTTCTCTTCTCTTCCCATCATAGCCTGAATGGAGAGAACATATAAGTCTTGTCTCCCAAAGCTGGAATCCCATGAGGAGATGAGAAGTTACGCATTGAGTTGTTGGCACCATTCCTTGGCGAACTCTCTCATTCTGCTTATTTTTGCCTGAGCTCTCAAGCGACGGTCTGAAAGGATAGGGATGTGATCAACCAGACGCCAGATCAAACAGAGTTCAATGGTGCCGGAAAAGGAGGGGCATTGACCCTTATACTCAAATATTACCACTATAACACCCAGATCGCAAAGTTTTATCAAACCCATAAAATAATATTCAAAGAAAAAGATGATAGTAATAATGCACAGGAGGATAGAACCTGTGCCGAAGGAAAACCTACCGAGCCAAAAAAGTCAACCGCATATAATCAAAAGCGGAAAATACGAAATCTGCTAAACAGAGAGATAAAGACTAAAGACGTGATCCTTACAGTTCTCCCCCACACGGTGGTTTCCACAATACTGATTAATTTTTTTTTGCGAATGCCAAGACTTCCAATAATGATAATCGTTGTTCTTGAAACAAAAGGAACAACTTTTGTACAATATCATCTTGGATACTAGCTCAGATTAGAATATTAATCCACTTAAAACCTACAAAGAGATAACATTTTTGAAAACGTAATCAATAGATCTGGGAGTAACCTTAGTTGCGTTTCCAACTAATATTTTGTTCAAATCCATAAAAAAGACGATAAGATATCTCGTTTTCTAAGATTGCAATTGCATCAAATTTGACTACAAATTGCTCCGGTTATAACTTAAAGCAATTGCCAAGAAATATAATAAGCTTTTTTTTATGCCTAAAATATAAATGGAAATGTTTCACGTTTCTGAAGCAGGTACAAAAACCCGTATATAGTTTGCAATATAACTTTAAATTTACTTAATGTCAATATTTCACAATTGTGATGCCATACTTGTTATTTACAACTATAACTAAGTTTAATCTTAAATTTTGACAAAATTCCATTAACGTTAAATAAAAACATTGCCAGTACGTAAAAATTACTTACTCTAAAAGGTGACAAATTTTAAAAATTAAACTGTAACAGGTATCGTTCAAATATTTTAGGGAACATGAAAGGATAGTGAAGCTTTGCCGCTTAAGTAGAATGAAAGGCAATTTTACATGTTTTGTAAGTTTTAAGTGACATTTTTTGCTACTTTTCTCTTTTAACGAAATCTTAAAGTAAATGGAGAAATATTATTACACGCCGTGTCATTGAAAAATACAATAATATGCCTTGGGAATAATTGGAAAGATAGGCAATTTTTCGATCTTTTAAGGTGCAAAAACGCCATGTGCTTAATGGAAGTTTATGAAACTTTACGTCAAAGCATAACTAAGATTATGTTTAATACTGACAAAGTTTTTGACAATGATGCATTTTGATGTGCTTTAAGTGATTTAACACATTTACCTGAGCTACTCTTAAACATTTGTATTTCACAAAAGTTGTTCCTTTTGCTTCTTTGACAAAGAAAAACATATCTTGACATCTTGGCGTGTGAGCAAACCTTTAACCAGAAAATATGACCATCGTGCCCAGAGACCATAAATAACTCCATAAATAGATCGATCAAGGGCGCTGCAATCGCATGTTTTCGTTTTAGCTGTCGCTGGGTGTCAAAAAGTTCCGTTCGTAGTCGAAATTTCTAGGGCAACTATGGTACAAATCTGAATCGTTGACGGTGCGTGCAAATTCTGAGCTGAAACTCCTAATACGACTCCTTGTCAAGCAATTGCTCTCTTCTAGCACCCTTCAAAAACGGGTTAGAGAAAGCTGTCAGACCACAATTTTAACACCGAAACGTTGAAGGGGCTATAATGGGGCTCCAATTGCAATTTTCATCCATGTGGTGGAAACACTTAACTGAAACCCAAGGTACAAGCCTGGGTTCAGGCTGACCTCGAGAGGTGTCGGAATTATCTCGATTACGTAAAGGAGTAATCACGTCGCCCACATTGAAGCAAATTGTTGGGAGATTGAAACGAAATTCCCAATGCCTCATCATTGCGTTGCAATGTCGGATACATTTTGCTACACTTTCGAGATGCGTTTCTAAAGAAGGGCAATTAATAGAATATGTGATTTGCTCTGCTAATGTCCCAATCTTTTGAACATGTTACGTGTGTTATGCCCAAAAAGCATCGTTTTTATTATCCTACCGCTCTGTCTGCATGCATATTTGTAAGAATCACAAGAAATTAAAAGAAAACAAGACTAACGAATGATTCATGGGAATGATTCAACTTACCTAAAGGGAGATTTCACGAAGTGTGATTGTCACTTACCACCCAGCGTCAGCTAACCTGAAATCATGCTCATCCAGTACAACTCCAATGGAGCTTGAGCATTCTAGTTATTTGGTTTTCTATGCCAGAGACGAACTACAAAGTTTATTTTTCGCTCAAAGTATAACATAAACTCACCAACACAAACTTTTCAAAACAAACTCTTTGAATCGAAATTTTTAGTTTCACAGATTAGAACAAGCACAACAATGGACCTATGTTGGGCTTGTTTGTCACGCTCACTTAGTATTTGCGAAATAGCATGCATCTGAGAGGGGGTTAGCCCAGGCTCTTGGTCCTCGCAGACATACGCACTAATCCTTCAATAGCAGGCAATGCCGTTTGCTTCAGTAATAGCAACATAAAACATTTAATCCGCTAAAAAGTCGATAAATACTTGTTTTAATATTCTGAAAAAAATATATACGATCTTTTTGGACTATTAGCTCTCGCTTTAGCAAAAATCGTTGAATTCTGACAATTAGAACATTTATTCGTGTTATTCCTGGATGAAGCAGGCTATTTTAAATTTCCTCATATGAGGACGTTTAGGCAAGCTCCGACAGGTTCGTTTGTTTGCTGGTACAAGAGTCAGGGATGCAAGTTTGGGGCTTCAAACACGTTTTTGAGAAGCTGACCCTTCTTTCGCATTGCTATATGATGAGGAAAGGTCAGCTTCGATAAAACCAGTTTGAAACGCCAATTTTGCATCACTGGCATTGGCAGGGAAGTTTGTTTGCTGGTATCAGTGCTTGCCTAAATTTCCGAATAGCAATGTGAATCAAGGGTCAGCTTCTCAAAAAAGTGCTTGAAGCCCCAAACTTGCATCCCTGACACAGGTACCAGCAAACAAAGGAACCTGCCAGAGCTTGCCAAAACATCCCCATAGTCAAGGGCTAGCCAGGTCCGTCAACTCTAATTCGTTGGTCGATCAAACGATGTAAAAAAAGTTAATTAAAATGAAGTCTTTGTCTTTAACTTCTGGGAATTCCATTCCAAGTAGGATCTCAGGAAGTCCGCAAAGAAAAAAAAGACCCTAACTTTTCATTGTCATCAGGGAAGAATGTTGCAATTGGTCGTTCTGGACGAGTTGGGATTAAGGTTAAAGTTGAATTTAAGGACAGACACGAAGGGGTTTGGTTAGTGCTTGTGGCTTCAGACATAATCGACTTGGCCATTTCATCACATTGCGCTTTTGTGTCTAGAAAACGTGAGAAGGGAAATTTTGCGAATGATGACTTTCTGAAACCCCTATAGATGGAATATGTTCGCCTTGCCCGTAGCATTCGACCTTCAAACCAACCATCATCGTACTTAACCAACACGACAACTTCACTTTTAAAAACCTTTTTATGTTGCAATTTTGAGAGATTTAAGGTCGAAAATGAACTTTTATCTTCAAAGAACACTAACACACAATATTTCACGTTATCCATCTTTGTTCGACTGAGCGTTTGTTGGGCAGTGTTCAAGCGACTATTCAAGCGAGGATGAATGCGATTTGAAAGCAAATATACACCAGCACATATTACGGCAGCTCCAAGTTATTTTTTTTATTTCTTTCCTTTTCTAGTTTTCTTACAAATTTCGTTTTTAACAACTTGACAAACGCTTTGCCAAGGAAGACTAACCTTCGTTTTTCTCAAAAACGCTTGAATTGCCGAATGCCTGGAGGTTTGTTTTCATTGATTTGCATACTGAAGTGATCTAAAATTATTGTTTTGTCACTCTCTTTGATTGGACGGCGCTTTTCTCTCTTCTTTTGGTTTGTTTTGTTCTTTTCGTTCTCGTTTGTTTCATTTTCTTCTTTCTCTTTTCCTTCTTTATCGTCCGAACTACTTGTTCCAAAGTCGACTTCAACCGCTTCTTTCACGGACATTTTTCCCAAAGACTTCCCCCTACTATCACTAATTGATCCTGACTTGGAGGCGTGAAGAAGCTTGGCAGTACAACAGAGTTCGATGGCAATATCTTGTTTCCTGTAAAATAACCTGTGAGCCCGAATGTCGTGCCCTAAGTGACAGGCCACAAAGTCTTGTTCTCCATCCGTAAGGCTGAGGGATTGGATGGAGGTCGCCAAATGTTTTCTTAAACCAGTTGAGGTAACATTTGTTGTCCCAAATTTCAAGTTGAAATTTCTCATAATCAGACACAGGTCCAGGGTTGCTAGACACCCAGGCTTTGCAAAGAGATACTGGTTGTCTGGTAAAACCCCAAAGGGGTATCGATGACGCAATAGTGTGCTTGCTGCAGGCTTTCTTAATGTTTTTTTGTACGCATTATTGGGACATGGCGATCCCTCTTTCCAATTATTTGCACCAAGTAGTGCTCTCTGGCGATTGCTCAGAGAAAGAACAGAAAATTTCTTTATTGACTTTGTCGGGAGTGCAATTCCGCTCAAAATCGACCACTCGCATCCTGGCGGTTTCTCCCGCTCTATGTTTGTTAAATGAGATGACACGAGCCATTAATACCTCTGCCAAATTCTCCCACTATTTGACTTGGGCTCAACAACGCGTGTTCCATTGTGGTTGTCAATTCATGATTCAAGCCGTTCATGAACTTCATTACGTTTTCGATCAATGGAATGACTTCCTCTTTGTTCATTTTTGCGTTGTAAATTTTGCGGAGCTGTTGCGCACTGACTGCATCACTTTCCATCAGAGTAGCGAATTGCTCTGCATCTTCCTGCAGGGCATAATCCTTCATACGAATAGCTTGTCCTTTCAGTAGCAATAAGGATTTGTTGATGCTGTGTCCCAACTTCAGTGGCAGCACTTTTGATTCGCCGCCAGCACCATCTTGACCCAAATTCCGTACAGTTTCAACCGCTTCGTCAAAATGGCCAGGCTTCAGAATGTCTCCTAGAAATACTTCGCGATTAGAGCCGTGAGGATTGCGAAAGCTGAAAACCAGGAAACCAAGTTGCCGTGCTTTTTCCCTCCCCCACCGATGTTGCTTTCCACCATGGCGTTGAAGTAAGGCTGACATATTTAGTTGAATCAGCTCATCACCTTCAACGATTTTTCTAATTTCATCATGCCTCATTTGTCAAATGACCTCGCTCACAACAGGGTGTAAAGAAATTAAGTGCCTCCTATCGTAAAACCTATTTGACAAGGTTGGTTCCCGCTTAAAAATTTGTTTGAGATTGAAACCGAGGCTTTCATTTGGAGAAAGTGTTGAGAGCATAATGCCATATCACAAATGATCGAATTTGAGCCTAAAGGCGATTGACAACCCTCCCATTGTTGGCCACCATAAACAATGTTAGAAAACTCAACTGCGAGCAATCTTTGCATATTTATGTCCATGCTCGAGCCATAGGTGAATGGAAATCATCATACAAGAACTAGAACTGCAAAACCCTTTAGAACAGAGCGGACTGAAGGCGGGAATCTGGAATTTTAAGAGTCAGTCTTCAGATGGGCAAATATTAGAGGGTCGCCAATCTCCTTAAGGCTAAAATTGCATCTTTCATGGCATGCTGATAGGTTTAGAGATAATGCCTTCAAATTAAACTGTGTGCCTCAATATGATCCAGCAATTCTTTGGAGCGGGGAAAGCATTTTTAGAAGGCACAAAGGGAGGCCCTTGATTTCTTTACACCTTGTACAAGCCATATTATGTGTTGGGCGATGGTTGGCAACAAGATCTGTGTCTGAATCTTTGAATGAAGAATCAATCAATTTGATTCAGTTTGACCCCTTCTTCTTCCGACCGCGTTTGGAAACGAAATTCATCAGTCGGGGCGACCTTGGTGGGGCCAACCTCCTTGACGGCTTCTTTTTGAATCAAGACAGCCTTGCAGATCGTTTGGGGAGCCCTCTGAATTGGGCAGGCACTACACCTGTAGAAATTTCAAGGTCAATGACCTCCTCACCTTGAAGAAGTGGGGAAGAATCGTCCCAAACAAATTCTAGCTGATGGGAGGGTAAGGACATGACGCCTACAGTTTGGATGAAACGAAATCACTTAATGATCGGAAGGAAGAACGGAGTTGACTCACGTCCGACTTATTGGGCAACTCCACGCCTGATAACATTTGTTTGAAAGGATGAAGAGCTGATATCAATGCAAGATTCCTTCCTTCGGAAGAAATACTTTTGGAAACACGGAACATCGTCAGTCGGGAAAATCTATATTTAGAGTTTTAAGAACCACCTGCTCCAAAGTTTGGAAAACATTCTTCGGAATTCTAAAAACTACCCACTTACAAGTTGTGAAATCACTCTTTGGAATTGTAAAATTAATCTTTAACGTGTTTGAAAGAGACTCCTCAGAATTGAAACTACCCTCTTACGAGTTTGGGAAAACATTCTTAGGAATATCATGAACTACTGATCTTCTATAGGAATTACGACAGAATCCAATTGGAGGTGCACATTAATAACGAAGGGATCCGAAGAAATCAATAGAGCCAACTATTATCTACCGCAAGTTATGAAACGAAACGGAATAGTGTCTAATGCTTTGGATAATGTCAAAGAGACCCTCCTTAAGATTGGGGCAGAATCGCTTATTGAAGAGTGGGCTCCGATCTTTGGGCCTCTTGGATCAAGAGACTGAAAAAAAATCAAAGCAATCCAAACTAAGGTCTTGGATGCAGCAAAACCAATTCGAACCGTAAAACTGGGAATAGATCACGAAATGCAACTTGACACAAAAATTGACAAGAAGACCACCAATTCAACAGTCAAAAGAGTACATCAAAAATGTGAACGCCTATCAAACCTTTAAAAGGCAGCAACGAGA
This sequence comes from Tigriopus californicus, assembly GCF_007210705.1. Classification (NCBI taxonomy): domain Eukaryota; kingdom Metazoa; phylum Arthropoda; class Copepoda; order Harpacticoida; family Harpacticidae; genus Tigriopus; species Tigriopus californicus. The sequence goes on along the minus strand of NC_081450.1, from coordinate 2,053,440 downwards.
CGTCATCTTCAATCAGTTTCTGATGTTCTAACGCTCGCCAACGCAAGACAAGCACCAAAGACTTTGGAATAACATGCAATATCAAGAATTGTATTAGACAAGCCTCCGAGGAGCGTAGGGTTAGCCCACCAAGGGTTGGAAATGAAGAACCTGTTCTCTTCATTGAGAATGTCCTGGATGGTGGACTTGCAAAAACGTGCCAAAAATCTCCCCACCAACTCAGGGATTCCTGTGACTAAACTCCTCATGCACTGTCAAGAAGTGTTTTCATCAACAGTCGTGGAGGAGGTCCAGGGCTGCTTAGAAGAGTAGATCCCCTTCTTGCCATCAAATAAATGCTATTGCGTAAATGTTATTCAAATCACACAACAATTTCATATAAACCACCCAGGGTAAATTGCACTAAAAATTCAAAACAGGGTCCGTAACAGATACCTTCAGCATATTGAAGGTGGCCGGCTCCCTGGCAAAAGACATCAATGACGGAAGCTAACAAAGGATCTCGTCAGTTATGCCCCTCCACTCTACAACAAAAACCAAGAATTTCATCACCTAATTCTCCTACCTAATTGTCTTTGTTCTGTCTACGACTCGCCTCTTCACTTTCTTAATTTGCACACATGACAAGGATTTTTCCCAATGGTTCAAGCCTTTTACTGGAAAATATAAAAAAGCTAAAAAAAAATACGAAACAGATTCCCTTCTACTATTTCATGACATTTGCTTTTTCCACATGACTTTTTCCTATATGGCGAGATAGTCTTGCATTTTGGACGCAACAACCATTCAAGATTACGTCTTTTCAGCTCTAAAAGGTAAACTGCTCTAAATACCTTTTTCAGCACTTGGTCAAAGTATGTAATGGACCAACTTCCTTTCATATAGGGCTTCACCTTCCTGACGTCACCACCCAACTGAACACGGGTCACATGAATTCGAAATAGAAAGGTAAGAGAATTGTCTCTGAGTCTCTTGTTATGGTTGACGCTTGAAACGGTCTGAATTCAGTAACAGATACTTTTGAGGAAAAGAGTGAACGCAAGAAGCAACAGGGGAGCAGGCCAAAATATAAGTTACTAGTTTTTGTTCCAAGTTAAATGGCACTTTAAAATTGTCAAGAGCAAAGTGCAAAGTTTCATCTTGGAATGAAATTGGAATGGCAAAAACTGTGCTGATAATTTTACCTTCATTCTGTACTTCAAAAAAGATGACACTAAAGTTCAAACTGGAAGCAAAGTTGATTTGAATATTTTTTCCTGCCAGATTCATTTGCGTACCAGTATTGTTAGTGTATGTAAATTTGGCGTCATACATGTTATGTGTGGATGCAATTGGTGCGAGATATCTTCTTGCTTTAATATTGATGAATCAATTCCTGATTTAAGGGCTAGAATTTTTATAGAAAGCTTTGAAAATAGTTATTGGTAGTAATATCAGGTTTTTTTTATATGCGACGCATTATTTGACGATTTGTTTCAAGTTTATGCTTTTTCAAGACATGAATTCAGATGTGAATTCATGCATACATTAAAGAAAATATGGATTTTAGGTGCTTAGCATCAATTTTGTAGGAGGAAAGAAATTGATTGTTAGTTTAAGTTACATTTAATCACGATTTTTGTGTCTAAGTGAAAACGCAAATGCATCTGAAAAAACAAATTATAGTACTGTAGTATTGCTTATATAACGCTGTATACGCGGCGCCTTATGTCTAACGCACCGTACATTTTTCTCTCTCAGCTGATACGAAAAATACACACACAAACACACACTTGTTCTCGTTTCCACCATGGGTGTCTCTTCTTTGTCCTCCGTCCTCATCGAGGCCACGCCCCCATCCTCCATGGCGCAGTCAGTAAGATGAGGAGCAAGAACGCCCTCAGCAGTTCAAGTCGGTCCTGGAGATGAAACCACTACTGTTGTCGTCGGAAGCAAAACCGTTTGAGATGTGAGTCTGGATCGAAAAATTTCGCATATAATTCAACGTATCGTATGCCGAGTCAATGAACAACGATGGCCAGAAGGGCCTTTTAAAACTTTCCTTGCCAGCAACCTCTGTGTTGCCATTGAGGAGGAAATCCGGAATGCAGCATCAGTGGAGGCTTGCTACTTGATCCTAGAAAAACATTTCTTGGAGTTGAAGCCGCTGTCCAGGCAAAGACTGGCGCTGTTCCGCCTGAAGAAGCACGGGTGCCCGTTCAAGGACTTCGTCGGCGATGTGAATCGCTAAGCCAACGAAGCAGAACTGTCTTCTATTACCCCAGCACAGTTCAAGGTGTTCATAGCCTTGGTTGAAACCATGGAGGAACAAGCTATGTTCTCGAAGTTAAGAGAGATCAAGAATCCGACGATGAGCGACTTACTTGAGAAGGCATTCTGAAGGATATGGCTGCCCCGTCTGATGACATATGCATGCAAGCCGTGACGTTGCTCTAGCTACTGGAAAGGCTCAAAATCGTTATTGCTTGGTGGTGAGAGCATGGAATCAAGCTTTCCATCAGCAAATTTGAAATTGGCCAATGAGTCAAGTTCGCCAGATTCGTCGTGTCGTCGGCAGGGCTGATGCCGGACCCGGAGAAGCTCGAGTCATTGCGGCAGTTCCCCACACCAAAATCCGTTACCAACCTGCAATCCTTTTTTGGGCTGGTGAACCAGCTGGGTGCGTTTGTGCCCGACCTCCAGCACTCCAGCGTCAAGATGAGGGAGAAAGAAAGGGAAAGAGAAGAGAAGGGCATGGTTGTGGCTGCCTGAACATGAGGTTGAGTTTGAGAAGACCAAGGACATCTTGACCTCCCCAGCGGTCGTCCAACCGTTTGACCCGGCGTTTCACACACAATTGTTGACGGATACTTCACGCCTACACGGCTACACGGCTTTGCCCTGATCCAGCGCAAAAGGTCGGTGGATGGACGCGGGAAGATCTGCCTTGTTCAATGTGGCTCGTGCGCCTTATCTCCGGCACAGAAGAACTATGCTACCATTGAGCTGGAATTGAGCGCGATTTGGTTCGCGGTGAAAAAGTGCAAGTACTTTTTGCGAGGAATGCCGGAGTTCGAAATTGTCACGGACCACAGACCCCTCTTGGGGCTCTTTGAGATGCCACTAGGGTTGATCAAGAACGCAAGGATTCAGAGGCTGTGTGAAAACCTTGAACAATACTCCTTCGCAATTACGTGGGTTGCAGGAAAAACCATCAGATCGCCGAAGCATTGAGCAGGTTCCTCACCTTCGGGCGGACCCGTCCTTGGAGGTGGCTCTCTGTGCGAGGGTTTCGGAGGATGACCTGGCGTTCTCCATTAATTTCCAAGAACATGGATGAAGAGTACTTAAAACTGAGAGGATGCGTTGAACGAAGCCACCTGCTCCCTTGCTCATTGTCACCGTATGGCAACGTCGTCCACGAATTGCGGGTGGAAGACGGAGGTGGACTGGTTCTTCTCGGTGATTTACTGGTTGTCCCGCGGCTGGCACGACATCACATACTCAAGCTGCTCCACTTCTCACACTCTGGAATCACAAAAATGACTGAGTTAGCGAAACAGCTATATTATTGGCCGGGTATGCGGAACGAAATAGAGCAGTGGATCCGGCCATGTTCCGTGTGCGTGAGAGCCTTACCATTGACGACGGGAAGGCCCAGATTTCCGTTCGTGGCCATGATGGCCCCAGTGTCCACGGACGCGGTCTGGAAGAGGTTACGCAGTGGTTCAACAAGGTTGGATTTCCGAGCCGGCTGCGTAGCGACAACTGTAGCTCCTGCTCGTTTGCAATTTGCTCATATAGTTTATCTTGAAAATCGGAAAAGGAAATACATTCATTCTGATATCAAAAGGCAGATTTTCTGTACACGCCTTATTGGTGATCCCAATCTTCTTCACGCGCCCTGTGAATTTTTGTGCACGACATACGACATGGAGGATTCCAAACCCCGAGGCTCGTCCGCAGTCCTGTGTGACATTGGTGTAGTTATAGTCAAATTGCCTACATTTTGGTCATCCCAACCTAAAGTGTGGTTCGCCCAAGCAGAAGCTCAATTTGTTTTGAGAGGCATTACCGTGGACGACACCAGATATTATCACTTATTGGTTGCTCTGGACCAAGACACGGCAAAATGAGTGACTGATTTTATATGCGAGCCTCCCGAAGAAGGCCCTATTGTTGGTTACTTTCATGCCTTCCCTATATCACATGGCTCAAATGCTCTTGAATCTGGCGCCTTTAGGAGATCGTACCCCTTCTCTAATGATGGACGATATGCTTGCATTACTGGGATCTCATGAGCCGTAAATCCTTTTCCAGACCATCTTTGTGGACACATTGCCCCAGGAGGTTTGCCCACATCTGATTCCCAGTTTGGAGACGCCTCCTCCACGTGATCTGGCGCTTTTGGCCAACCGCATTATTCGAAATGATGCTACCATTGCAGCCATTGCCAAGAAAACTCTTGGATCAAAAGGAGCGACTGCTGGCCCAAGCGATTGGTGCCGCCTTCATCAGAAATGGGACGCAAAAGCTTTCCGTTGCATTGAGCCATGTTCTTTTGCTCAATCCTCCAATATGAAGATCAACAATGTCCAGGGAAATGAGGAAGGCAACCTCCAATAGGTACAATTGGTGGTCGGTTACTCTTTGTATCAAATACAAAAAAATTGCCAATCCTATCTTGTTAATTCTGGTGCGCAGGTCAGCGTGCTGCCCCCTCCTCTAACATGAGACATTTTCAATCGTTGCCCATTTTTTCGGCAGCAAATGGCTCCAATATTTATTGTTAGGAGACGAAAACTTGCAACATCCATTTGGGAGATCACGTGTATAATTGGACGTTCTATTTGACAGATATGAACCAAGCTATTCTTGGGGCAGATTTTCTTTGGTCAAATAACCTTGTGATAGACTTGCTTTGGAATTGGTTCTATGATCCAAATTCAAAACGGGTCATTGTGGGACATTTGAGCCGTGCTTCTGCCCCAGCGTTATCTATTTTGCATTCAGGATCCTCTTGTCAATTTTCTTCAATTTTAGACGAGTTTCCCGAATTACTCGTTCCCTCATTCAACGACTCCCAACCCAAATATGGGGTCTTTCACCGTATTCACCTCACTGGACATAATGTTTTCGCTCGGCCGCAGTGAATGGCAGGCGAACGGTTTTCAATAGCCAAGTCGGAGTTCAATGCCATGCTATCCTTGAGGATCTGTCGCCGTTCTTCTTCCAGTACAGCCTCTCCTCTGCATCTGGTGCCGAAAGCGGATGACGGTTGGCGGTCAGCGGGAGATTATCGTTGGCTCAACAACCTCATCGTTCTTTACAGATACCCTGTCCCCCATATTCAAGACTTTGCGGATGGCTTGTCGGGTTGCACTATTTTTTCGAAAGTCGATCCAGTGAGGAGATACAACCAGATCCCCATGCATCCAGATGATGTCGCCAAAACAGCGGTACCACTCCATTTGGACTTTTCAAGTTTCTCCGCATGCCGTTTGGTTCAAAAAACGCGGCCCAGACATTTCAACGATTAATGGATTCTGTGGTCGGTGATTTGCCCTTTGTTTATGTTTATTTGGACGACATTCTGGTTGCCAGCTCGTCTGAGAGTGACCATAGAGTGCATCTTTGAATAGTGTTTAGACGCTTTTCAGCCAACGGATTGGTTTTGAACAGAAAAAAGTGCCGTTTGGTCAATCTAACTTGCCTTTTTTGGGCCATCACATCAGTCCTGATAGTATCTGTCCTCTCCGCGACAAAATTGAAGCCATTGATTCTTATCCCGTCCCTCGGTCACCCTCGCAGCTCCGAGAATTCATCGGGATGGTAACATTTTACCATCGTTTCTTGCCCGGTTTGTGGCATGCCCTCCCGCTGTTGCACGAGGCGCTCAAAGTACTGATGTGATCAATCTACCTGCGCCTCAAACTTTCAAACCAGTACTGCCAAGTTTGATCCAAGCTGGATCATATAAGGTATATAAGTCAGAAAATATAAGGCTTCCCTGACCTAAAAAATCCATCTTGGATCAAACTTGGGAGTACTGGTTTGAAAGCTTGAGGCGCAGGCAGATTGATCACATCAGTAGCTCAAAGGGAACCCCAGGATTTTGGTGCGGTCGCCTGCTCTAGACCTGGCCTTTTAGGCAGCTAAGAGCAAATTGGTGGAAGCTACGCTTTTGACTTTCCCCGTCACGTCAGCTCCCCTCGCTCTTACAACCGACACCTCCAAGAACGCGATTGGCGCCGTTCTCGAACAATACGTTAAGGGTGACTGGCGTCCACTGGCGTTCTTTTCACGGAAATTGAGACCACCGGAAAGGAAGTACTCGACCTACGATTTGGAACTCTTGGCGATTTACCTGTACGTCCGTCATTTTCATTCACCATGCCCATGAAAGATCGCATATCCTTCAAGCACGAGGGTTTTGGGAATTCCCTCAATCCTTTGATTTTAGCCGGATCGGCACGAACGCCGTCAACTCCCACTTGAAATCCAACAAAGTTGACCTCGGGTTGACCGAAATCAAGCTTGTTTTCATTCATCGAGATACCATGCTCTCGGCATCGAAGTAGGAGCTCCCCAACGCTTTGAACATGTGCCATAAAGTCCGAATCAAATAGAAGAATTTCGTTCACCAACTTCCTCATGTTTGTAATATCATTGAATGCTTCATCCATTTTCAAATTGAAGACATCCCCTGTGGCGATCAATCCCATTGGCCTCTGGAGGAACCGAAATTGTCCCCAAGGGGTTATAAATGTAGTCAGATCCTGACTGCCCGTGTCCAACGTGATCTGCCAATAGCCTTTTAACGCATCCAATTTTGTGAAATATTCATTTCCATTCGAAATGCCGCTTACTATAGCCTTAGGGGTGTGTAATGGGTGTGTTGGTTGTTGGACAAACTTATTTGATTTTGTCAAATCCACTGTAATTCGGACACCACCAGAACTTTTGGTACCACAACCATTGGGTGGCACCAATTTGAGGACTTTCCCTTCATTGATGCGATGATTTCCTTGTGTTCCAAGGAATCCAATTCCTTCTTTGTGGCATCTTGAAGGGGTAGTGCCACCGTTCTTGGCTTGAAATCTTGAGAGGATACCGCCGCTGCCACTAATTCTGTCTTTAAGGGCTCACTCTTTATGGTTTTAAGGGGAAATTGATCATCCACCAACACGTCTTGGACGACGACTACGTCATCCGACACTGCGGCATACCGAATACAATCCTGATGCGTATTTGACCTAATACACTGAATCTGTCACCTGTAGCTCCATATACGTCAGGGATTGAGGGGTCTTGTAATGATTCCAATCCATTCTCTAAATTCCTAATAAAATCCGTGTCTACCACGCTCATTTCGTACCCAGAATCCGG
>NC_081450.1:2035006-2045627 GCF_007210705.1 Tigriopus californicus | reverse complement strand
GAATTTTGAAAAATCTGCTTTTTTGAGGGTTTTAGATATGGTTGTACAAGGCTTTAAGTTAATTTGAAATTATGCAAGTAATGGAAAAATAATCTTTCAATTTTACGATAGTGAAATTCGATATTATATCTTTGGGAAATTGAATTAACATATAACCGGGGCATTTTCGGGCTAAAAACGATAAAATTTGGACCACTAAATTCCATGTAACTAAGTAGCGGTGAAATAGATGATATCGTAAATTGAATTCAAGAGCTAACTAAATGTGCTCCCAACTTACATTGGGTAGGTTTTTGAATTTTTTTGTTTTTCTAATGTTTTTAGGCATGTAAGTTTTTTTATTTGGACTAGAATTCCATAAAACAATAAAATTAAAGTTGTTCCTTATGACTTTTTGGGGTAAAAAATGCCAATTTGTGTTTGGGAATTTCTCTGGAAACTTGATAGGGCTTTTTGAACACCGTGTGGAAGAAGGACAAAGGGCAAATTGGAAGATAATGGTATTGGTCAAACAACCTATATTTATGATTCCACCAGTAACAAAGAGAGAGATGACTTCTGAGAACAAGGACTTTATTCAGTTGTGGGTTAAATAGGGCCCAAATCTAATGATTGAATGACCAGAGGGTGCCCTAAGCAATAGCACTAGACTCTCGAAAAGAATAAATTGTATAGTGTACCATAACATTGGAATCACTTAAAAATTGGCCTAATGTCAAGCCTCAAAGCAAGTAGTCCACTGCCAACAAGGAGTCCTGTATTAAGAAGCATATATTTTCATAACCCAAACTATTGTCACGGACGTGGTAAGGTGGGGGCATTCTCAAACATAAACATGAGACCGGAAGAGGAAAGGCAAGTGAATGGTTGGTAAATAAAAGTAAACATCCTAATTGGCGGCAAATTCAAACTCCGGAGATATCGCCCCAACATCTACGTGTTGCTAGATATGGAAGGCAAAAATACCCCCCCTCCCCCTCGAACGTATTGTTGCCTATGTTATGGGAAGTTTATTTGCAAATTTTTGTTTAAATTTGTTTGATAAATTTGTTTTGAAATTGGCCCCATCAGTAGTGGTAACTCGAAAGACGAGCTCTCGAGCGGGTCAATTTTCAATATTCCACATTGACGTTCTCAAATGCACAAATTGTTCCATTTTGTCCAGAACTAAATTCATTTCAAGCACCATTAACTCTTTTACTAGATACATTTTCAACGCTGCAAAAGTGATTAAGAAGGTAGACGATCTAACAAATGTCCTACTTTTTCCACAGAGTTACCACGTAGAGGAAGCAACACCTAGAGAGTGCGATGAGAGCTAGCCAGGCCGACTAGTTTTCAGTGCGAATGAATGTCAGCTGACCGGCTGCTAGGATAGTTTCTGATTGTAGAGGAGCTTCTTTCCATCAGCTGGCGTTCACTGTCCACTGTTTACCGATTCAGCTGCAGTAAAAAAACGCAACAAACTTGAATTTTAATCTCCTATGATACTTCCTCTATGGTTACCAGAGCCGTCTTTCTCGGGCAGCCTCGGCCAAATTTTTCGAGGATAATTGACCTGGTCCGGCTTGTTCGTTTCGAACACTTGACTGTCGAAGAGAAGGAGGCTGTGCCCAAACAACTCAAATTTCCCTGCATAGCAATTAATTATCACTCCTTCATGGTCTCATGTTTGGTCCTTCAGCATTTTAATCACTCATGTCTATTCCAGGCTAGTCCGTGATGACTTGCTACTTGCCCTTTTTCCATCAGTAATGCTTACTTATAAGCACAACACAGTTGACGCCCGACTTAAACACAAATGTTTTCCAATGACGTAAGCTTCTTTTGTTAAAAGCACATACGGTATTAAGAGCATATCTTTTTTAGTTGAAATTTGGTTCGACTTATTTTACTTGCATCATCAGTTATCGTTTGGATCTGAGTTATTGTTCCAATAAAGTATAGTAAGCATTGCAAAATTAAAGAATTGTGATCGTGATTTACCTGGCTTTAAGGAATAAATACGTAAATGAACCTGCCTAGAGGCTTCAGTTGGTTTTGAGCGATTCACGGGATGAAATGTCTCGCAGGAAATTTTTTCCACAACTGTTTCTCATTATCGCTTTCCCAAGAACGTAACTCTGTTAGTGACTTAGAATTGTCTGATCCTTACGGGGATAATTGGAGTATTTCAAGAGCCATTCTTTGAACTTAATTGATGCGGTGCAAGTACGTAGGAGTTCAGCTTGACCTTTGGAACTTTTTTTGTGCCTTAAAGATGTCAAACTGCTACCTACCGAGGCTTCAGCAGAATAGTTCTAAAGTATCATGAAACGAGTCCTGGTAATAAGTCTGCTTAGTGCAACCCTCGGTACTTTCTATGGTGTAGTGATGACTTTTTGTCAATTGAACCCAGTGGATGTGTGCTTTGGTCGAGGAATACTGCAGACCGCTTTATTCGGTTTCAAACATTGTATTTCAACTTCCCGTAGTGGCAAAGATTACGAGCAACATGAACATTTGTTTTCTTGGATCGCATCACTCCTATCATTCTTGACCAGCTACCTCATTGCCCTAACTTTTACATGGCTACCTTTGGGTGATGCGGCCATTGTTGGAAAGTTGACCATCGTATTTACGGCCTTGTTTGCGAGAATCTTGAGCAATTGTTTCATCCCTTTGAACAAAGTGTTCTGCTTTGTTTCCTTGATGATTGGACAAATTTGTGTTCTTCAACCATCTTTTCTGTTTGGATGGCATGAAGCATTAGGTAAATCAATCTGCAAAATAAGGAAATACTGAGACAGTATTTGCATGCCAACACAATTTCAATCGAACACCACTTTGCTTACAATGTGCAGAATTTGGACGGAACAAAAGTAGTCATTGATACCCAATATGGCGAGATCAGACAGGTCGAAAGTATTTATTGCATCTCTCTTGCTTATGCCATATAACCTGTCACCAAAAAAATTGACGTGGATTTTTTCGCACTCCTTAAAGCAAGTGCATGATCCTTTGTCACCAAATGCTTACGACGTTTAGGACAAAGAGGCTGGTTATTGCTTTTAACTTTCCAGGCCCGTGCTTGAAATATCAATTCCAATTTTGGCAATCGAGTCATCGTGATATAGAGTCAATTCAATGTCACCAAACGTCTTGAAGGTACAAGTGAAGATGCCACAAAGATGAATTAGCGTCCAGGAAAATAAAGACGGACAGAAAAAGCGGACGTGCTTAATTGGCTCTCTCAAAGTCGCTTCCTCCAGCCAAAAACATGAAATAAAAACGGCAATAAAAACATCGATCTCCATGACCACCTTTGTCCATCCAAATTTATTCTGTCTGATATTCGAATTCGAGAAGAAGTGCATTTACCTTCTACAACTTGAAGTAGGGTAAAGAAAATCTTAGACATACTCAAGCACTTCCAATGATTACAACGGCTTTTTTGGATACAATGCGTACATGTTTTGGTTAAAATAGGCACAAAATGACGCTTAACGGATTCGCCTCACACTTAGTTCTTTTCTTGACTTTCACTTTCAGTGGTTGAATGGAGGTTCTATGTTGGATCCATCGCTGGCCTCTTTGCATCTATGGGACTGGCTTTGGTATTCGTTTTGGTGGGGGTGAAACTTCCCAATGTGCCCAAGGAACTTATCCTGATCAGGGCTGGCGGTCTCCATCTTATTACATGGACATTTATAAGGGTGTTGCTTCCCGAAATCACCGGCCCTTATCCCCTGGAACGAGTGGGCTTGACCTTTTTGTCCAGCGGATTGATTGTGCTATCATTTTACGCGGAAATCCTTGCCCTCGAGGGCTGTTCCCCCGTTTTGGTTTCTTTGTTGACTTCCTTAGACATGGTGTTCTCCTTCATAATTCAAGTACTCTTGAGCCACCAGTCGGCGAATTATTTGAATTGGTTGGGAGTAGGTATGATATTGATATCGACGGCTGGAGCAAGTTACATTGATAATGAACAAAATATTTCCATAAACAACTATCAAGGACTTATCGCTAAAAATGCGAATTCAAAGTCAGATGCCGTGGAACAACCTTGAGATGGGTTACTTCGATATTAAGTTGCTTGCAAACATTGTAGCTGTTCTCAAGGTAAAATGAAAATGATTAAAGGCTGATCTGAGAGACGCATCCTAAAATGTATAACTTTCATAGGACATGACTAAAACGGCGACCAAAAAAAACTCTCTACTGATTAAAACACAAGACTTTATGTTTTAAACACATGCCGAGGTCTTTTTTAATGTGCATTTAGCGCGTAATGTGCTTATAGCAGAAGTAGAAAACATTCCTCCTAGATATTAACTCCTGTTGGAAAAGGGTAGAAAAATTATTAGGAGAGACCAAATTGCACTGAGCCACGGATCACTGAAAAAAATGGCATCATAATGTTTTTTCTGTATTTGGGTTGCTAGGTTCAAAGACATGAACCTCGCCCGACTAGCGAAGCTAGCCATCATATCGGCCAATCTGTTTCCCATAGGTGTGGTTTATCGCTTAAAAGTTTCCTTGAGAACGGTCGGAAATGAGAATCGAACCAGGGACCTCGTATCCTCCCCCAGTGATTATTTCATATCTCTGGAACCGTTCACATTATTGAAACTGAGAAGAAAATCCATAATCCAATCTAAAGACTTGGCCAAATAAACAAACTCGACCAAATTAAGGCCAAATATTTTGATGATGGAACTCAGAAGAGGGGGGGACAAATTTTTAAGTAAAGCTTAAGATCTGAATTTTCGGTTTACTCGGGATCAGGTTAAGGTTATTTTGACGATATAACATTGAAATGAAAGAGGATACAAGTAAATTTGACTGTCATTTAATGACAGCGATATTTTGCAAACTTTCCAAGCGTTTCTGCTAATGGTACTCAGCACTTCAAAACGGAAAATGCATTAATCTTCTTGATTTTACAGTCATGTAATATTTGATTCATCAACAAGCTAAAGTTGACGGATCTGGCTAATGTAAGGTTGATCAGGTATTTTGATAAGAAAAAGTCCAAGCTTCATTTAAAGGATGCTACTGGATCAACGGCTTCATACTCCCTACGAATGTTTGAGGGCAGCAAATTGAACAATGAAAGAGCCCGAGAAAGAAATGCAATCAGGAACCCAAATGACATTTGATCCAAGACCTCTACCAGACAACCGGAATTTTGATCATTCCTACTACACACTAATTTAGTGTCATCAACATACAAAGAGAAACTGACTTTACTACTGAGCTTCTGCAATGGAGAACTGAAGATGATAAAAAAGGAGGGGGCTTAATATGGAGCCCTGAGGAACACCCTACCGGACATCGGATTCCACCTGACCTCCTGACCTATTCTACTCTCCTTTTTCAACAAGTAATTCTTAATGGAGGCCTTAATTCTACCTTGGATCAAATCCAAATTTCTTTGAGGCCTAACCACTACAACTAGATTTCCAATTGCTCTGGAGCTTTCATGCTTGTTTGCAACCCCTTTTGAACAAATTCTTCTTATACTTCGGAATTTTAAACTCTGCCCGCCTTGCAGAACGCATTCAGGGTTTGCTAAAGTGGAACAAACGCTCTCAAACACTAGTATTATTTCGCCTAAAGCTACATCTATGGACAATTCCTTTTTCAGTATTGCAATAAGGTCGAACTCCTGTAACCTTTCTATAATCAATGGCCAATGTTTACATGGTGGGAGAGATTGCACAAGATTGCAAACTCCTCCAGCTTTTCAAACGATTGATATGTCGATTTCGAAATGGGAATGTTCTCATCGGGACGAACCTCCCACTCTACGACACTAGCCGGAAAATTGAAGTCCCCTACAACGAAAATATTCGAGCAAACTGACCGGTCCAACTTATTTCCAATGAATTTGAGAGCTTACTGAACAAGAGTAAGGCGTATACATTGTTGCCATGGACAGATCAAGACCTTGAAGATGACAAACTATGACATCTTCTTCTCCATTAGACATTTTCACACGACTAATGTTTATTGGTGGATTGGTTGGTACCATTCAAACACAGGCGTGTATCCTGAGTATTTGAACATGAAAAGTTTTGAACATCCGAAGGCTCTGACATTGGCGGGTTTCCTTGCACAAAGAATGTGTGCTGTCGGCAAAATCGATGGAAGAGGGGCCTCCAAAAAAAGGCATGACGTCACAGCTCGAGTGGAACAGGAATTATCTTGGCCGATAAATTTAAACGATTCTGCCAATAATACATGTTGGTGAGCCACTTTCCACGCAAAATCTAGATCAAGCCGCAAACGTCTGTCTTCCAATGTTTCACAGGACAAGGACTAAAGTCTTTGAGGATAAGGCCAATTTATCAGTCCAGGCAGCATTTTGTGAATTTTTTTTGTGTGGCAACGTTAAACTATCTCTATACAATGAATCCCGACCTTCAAAGCTGGACTCCACACCTTAGAACTGGTCTCGACAATAGGACGGGCATACGCGTACACTTTGAAAAGTTTCATTAGGACGTTGATGTTTCGAGTTGTAAACGTTCTATTTTTTTCTATACTCTAAACTCCTCGCTTTGGCAGCCAGATTTGCACATTGATGAGAGAAACGCAATCTGTTGTCGACTGAAACCCCCCAAGTCTTTCTGGACGTCGATTTGCTCTAAATATGCCTCTTCTATGGTATATTTGTTGGAGGGAAGCGCCCTCCCAAACCGCATGATTTTGGTCTTGGACTCATTAAAGCCCATTTTGTTGCATTTTGCCCCACACACCACCTGGTCAATTGCTAGTTGTAGCCCTTAATGGTCTTCTGCAGTTTCTATATCACAAAAGATTTAGGTGTCATCAGGTCATTTCTAGCGTATATACATGCCGAAAAATGGGATTGTTAGGACGTAATTTTCGTTTTTTTAAAGGCTTAAGAACAGTTGATGGACTAATGTAAATCCTGTCCTCGTTAACCTGGATTGCCTCTGTTTTAGTATTGATATGTTTCATGAATGCTAAAACTGAGCTACACTTGAGAAAGTCTGAGAATTTCAATTTTTTCACACTTTTGAGCTCCACTTTGGAGAAGAATCGACAAGCTAAATAAAGTATGACTATTTTTGTTATCATCATCAATTGTTTACTAAATCCGTTCCAAAAATACACGAATACAAGATTAGGAAAAGCGTAACATCTAAATGTTTTTAATTCATAATTTCAATCTCTTGGATCACATTGATGTCCTCTTTCATCAATTTGGAATATCCTTTTGGTTTCTTCAATCTGTAGTGATCAATCATGGTGGCAGTTGTCAGAGCGACAAGAACAATTGTTGCTCCTAAAACATTTATATAATTCATTTCTTGTTTGAAAAGGAGCACTTGCACTACGAACGAAACTACGCACTCCGTTGATGAAAGGAGGGATTGCAAAACAGACGGGCACTTGCCCATGGAAGCCACTAGAAACACGAAACCCAACACTCCAAATACTCCACAAGCGGTCACCTTGGGCAATACAATCATTAGCTCTTCCACTCCAACGCTGAATATTTGGCTTTTAGAGCTCTTCAGTCCAACAAGAAATCCAAAGAAGATGCCGGGAAATGAGGCAATCAAAACGTAGTGCTCTGTTGGGACACCAGTCATCGATCCCAAAACCAAAAGCAATCCAAATGCAGCACCAGACAATACTCCCATACATATACCCAAGTATTGGTCGATGCCTAAAATGACAAATCATTACGAAGAGGATTGTTGTGGCAAATCAAATGTTCCAGTCAATCAATCATTTCCAATGTTGGTACTGTTTAGTGTTAGTACCATCCCATGGTTAACGTTTTGTTTTTAGCTTCTTTTTGAAGTGACCTGTGATTCTTGCTCAATATTTGTGATGAAAAATTAAGTGAAAATATTTCTTTGAGTTGCAAATGCATTTTGTTTTGATTCCCTCAACGTAAATAGTGCATGATATTTTACTCACCTAAAATTTGGCTGGGCACGTAGCGATCAAAAAGGAATGGAGGCTGTACTACCATTAATTGTCCCAGGAAAATGGCCACAATGCAAACACCTTTCATTCCAGATACAGGCTCTTTAAGTAGGATCCACGCAAAAAAAGCAGTGAATCCAACAGCTGAATGAGATAGAATGGTACCAGTGCCCAATGGAAGGAGATGGATGACCGTGGGAAAAAGCAAGTTTGCAAATGACGCCAGAAAAGCCAACCTCACGCTCTCTTTGGTCACCGTTAGAGGGTGTCCTTGCCAAACCAAGATCGCTCCCAAAATCGCTGCCTGAATGCTCGCTCTTACCAGAATCACATCACTGGGATATAGGTCAAAAAATTGAATCAATGTGGAGAATACACAGAACCAACCCACTGAGCAGCACATCAAGAACACACCCACGAACATTGTGACAATTTGTTGCTGTTTTTTTGATAAATAAAGAAATAAAAGGCCAAGTCTGTGTTATGCAGTTCCTCGACCACACATGTTTTAAGTTATCTTTGAGGGCTTGGAAACAATTGGCGTTGAAAGCCGTCTACAACACTTAGGTCTGCACTACACGTGTAAAAGAGATGAAATACTTCAATTGTCAAGAATGTCCCCTTATAACTTGTTCTTTTTCACGTTCGGAGAGCTGCATTTTGGTCACATATTTAAGGCATTTATTGTTTACGATCACAACGTACGCATAACTTTTCAAACTAATGCACTTAACATAGTCAATGATCATAATCTTGAAAGGATTAAATTGTTGATCTTGTGGTGTCGCTTTTTACGACCAGAATTTTAAGTACGTCTTGTGCTATGTAAAATGTGTGACCTTTACTAGTTTTGGAAATCATCAAAGACAACACCGCGGTAGGATGTGCAATATATCCAGAAAAGAGTTTGAAGCTCAAACTGGAGGAAGTCGAATATTTTTAGCTTTCAATGAACCTTGGTTAGAGGAATATTTCTTGCAGGTTTCAATTTTTCACGGTTGTTTATAAGCTTCTCACATTCAGCACATACTTAGGGCAGAAATTGAATTACTTTGGATAACGGTGGCAAATAGAGTTGTGAAGCCTATGGTGGGAAGAAATATGGATGGTGGATTGGCGGAATTGAGGTCTACATTTGACAATATTAAACGGTTCAAATTCAATAACTCTCCGTTCAGTGGAGTTATTGAGTCATTTTGGCCATGAGCCATGAGGTAAGTAGTGAAGACTGAAATATGTGCGCCAAAAGCAAAATGAGCCGTTGAACTAAAACAAGTATCTTTATTTACAAAAACTGGGATAGTCGGGTTTGACTGACATTGTGGAATATCTAAAACAGGGAGTTAATCTTTCTGTTGGATTTGTCCTCCTTTTGTAATCGCTCAAAACAAGTCTTAGATAAGACTGAATATTAGAAAACGGCATGATATTCTACTTTTTATACCTAAATAATGATAGCTGTATTTTTATTGACAAGCCAAAGTATAATCATCGGTCAAGTTGAAAAGTCTTGTCGATTCCACAATGGAATGTATGTTTTAGTTTAGGGATCAAAGGTCGGATAAGTTTGGGTAAAGTGAGTTGATCTCCCAAAAGCAATTTACTGCCATGGAGGCAGATCTTTGGAACTGCGCCTCGAAATGCACAAAGATCAGAAGAAATGATTGCTGTAGATCGAGATTTGAACACCATATGTTAGTACCACATGTTCAATACTTTCAATATTTCCAATATTGTTCGACGAGATGATAGTTAATGGATGGAGAAAAGAAGGGAGGACGAATAATAGTGTCTGAAAATGGGGGGGGGGGGTCCTTTCCGATTGATCATGACACTCGTAAAAATATCTCACCAGCCCCTCATGCATCTGCTGTACGGCCAAGGCGGATGTTCGCTGAAAATGGGGGGGGGTCCTTTCCGATTGATCATGACACTCGTAAAAATATCTCACCAGCCCCTCATGCATGCATTCTATTAAGTCGGATATTGTCCAAAGCCGTGAACGTTTTCTTGAGAACCTACGGGATTGATTCACGGTCTGACATTGTAATTAGTATAACTATGTTTATTGCGATGTATCGACATCAAGTTCTTTACAGAATTTCAGATGTTGGTGGTATGGGTGTAAAAAAGATTGCCAAAGTCGTTAGTGACAAGTATCCGTTGAGAGTAAAAGATATTATACAGAATCCTGAAAGCCCTCTGTGATAAAAGTCACACTTTCTCCTAGTATATACATAGAGTAGCAACGCATTCGAGATCTGCAGAGCATAATTTGTTGAAGCATCTGAAAGGGGACATGAACCGCACTAAATAGAGTTTTTGTCAGTACCACTTAAGGATACTTTGCGTATAGAAGGTATGGCAAAAGGAAAAGAATAACAAACCCCACAGAGTCATGAGCAGACTCCGGCGGGTTCCACTTTGTTAATGGTTGGCAAAAAATGGATCCTGGTCCTTGAATGGAATTTAGTAAGGAAACAAATCCATCCCTGTTATGTTGAAGTCTTAATTGAAACCGGAATAAAAGGAGACAAGTGCACTTTGGAGATAATGAGTAAGGACTGTCTAATATGTCAATTCGTGAGCATGCAACAGCCGATCATAGATAGGAGAGACATATATGGAAACATACAACATCTCCCCTCTTAGTATGGAACATCGTGACATA
>NC_081450.1:2022414-2034970 GCF_007210705.1 Tigriopus californicus | reverse complement strand
GTTCTAAGTTATCTTTGAGGGCTTGGAAACAATTGGCGTTGAAAGCCGTCTACAACACTTAGGTCTGCACTACACGTGTAAAGAGATGAAGTACTTCAGTTGTCAAGAATGTCCCCTTATAACTTGTTCTTTTTCACGTTCAATACCCAGATAGTTGTTCCACCCAGGCTGTTCCTTACGTTTTGAAGAACCTTCATACGAGCCATCAGGAATTGAGGAAACGAAGTGTCGTGCACGACAGGTGTATTTGGGCCGGGTTTCGTCAGACATAAAAAGCTTGAATTGAATCTCTATCGTCTTGAATCTCTAATGCCTTATCGTCTATGGCCGTTAAACACATGGTTCAATAGGATACACGACTGTAGTCGTTGGTCACAATAAAGAATAATCTTGAACTCGCCTACTGATCTTAAATGCTGAGATATAAATTTGATTTTTGCTAGAATTAACCACACTGCTATGATCGGACACTAGTAAATAGTGTACATAGTATAAAGTACTACAACTAAAGTATTAATAAGGTAGTTTGAAATAAAAACAACAAACACCGTTTTTCAAACTCATAGTTTTTGCTACATTTTTTTCGAAAATCGACTTTTACTTGTCAATATTCAGTACAAAAATGTTATTTTCAAGAATCATCAAAATGACACCCGCAATAACCGCAAAAGAACCAAAAACCTGTCCAAAGCTAGGATTGATTGTTCAAGGATTGATTGGAGACCGACGGCATTAAAATCTCCAAAGATTGGAGAGACATGACTCCAGTTGGAGGGAGACATTTGAGGGCACCAGCAGCACTACCGTAGGCTGAACAGGCGAGTGTGGATCCCAGGATCAATTCCCAAGGCTGTCATTCACCAATCCTGCCATTTGATCGTGCAGAAGGAAACAACTACAAATAAGATCGAATGAAGGTTCAAATTGACTTGGCTTTGACATGATTTGCCCACCATAGAATGTGCCAAAGATGGCTCCAAACCCAGGATGAGGTCGACGGAACATCTTTTAAAGGTCAGATATGAGACGGCTCCATACCAAATGCCACAGATGCTACCAATCCATATGACAGGCCTTGATAATACTCATAACTTTGAAAGTCCCTCTGGAATGAAATGAAATTTCAACAAAATAATCGACCAGGACCGTTAAAAAAGTTGCGAGAAAAAACCGACGACATCAGTGACCTTTGGTGGTGGCAAAAAAGTAAGAAGTAATGCAGGAACTTGGACATGAATCTGGTATAGTTTGATCAAATGAATTCTTTATGAGATTATGCTAATTCATAACATCATATTAAGCCCATCACTGTTCTATTTTCGGTTTGGATTTTCATTGGCTTTTCTAACCGCTACAGGGAATGTAATCCCCCACTGAAAAGTCGTCTATTGATTACCTTTTTAATCTTTATGTAATGTTTGGTCTACCAACGAGTTCGAGTTGGCAGACCGAGCAAATCCTGAATGGAGGTTGATCTGGAATGCTATCTAAAAATTTTGTCCAAGTTTGAGTTGATCCTTGGCTTTGGTGTGACAATTGCAGTAAAGTTCAGATAACCATAACTCTTCAACTGAACGGCAGCGTAAGTGACAAGTTTTGTTCAGCTTGTGGAAATGAAATCCCCTTCTTGATTATCAAATTGTTCGATTTAACAGCCAGGGTGGTTTCCACTCATCATAGAGACAATCCTGACTCTGTGGCACCTTTGATGACTAGGCCATTCTTTCTTTAAACGGTAGCTTTTGCTTTCAATGAAAAATAAAATCTGGGCAAGCATAAATAATTTCAAAACTATTTCTCCACACTATAGTTTGAAAAAATATCTCATGGCTAAAACGGGTCAACTTTTTTCATTCACGTCACTTATTTCTGAGGATAGAGTCATGTAGGTTGCTGGAACCCTTAACGTCTAATTCAAGAAAGGAAAAGACTTCTTGAACAACTTTCACGGCAAATTGGCGGGCAAATTGTGATGGCAAAAGTGTCAAACCATTTCGAGATCAAGCGACAAAGAAACTCCCTTTTGTTACAAGCATTCATTCACACGTGAATTGCTCGGATCCTCTAAAATATCAAACGAAATTGGTGAAATAGTAGCAACCAATCTCAGCTAATATATATATTTGGGTGGCGTTAAGTAGAATTGCTATAAGCCAAATCGCCCGAAACTGCCAAATTTTGTTTCGAAACCCGTCTTGCGAGGAAAAGACTTTATGACGATAGTAACTCAGGTTTTGCAAATTTAGCTTTGGCGGCAATAAATTGGTCAATTTGGTGAAACAGGCTGGCCAGCTGACAAAAGTAGGATGATGTGTATAAAGTTGGAGTTAATTCTGAAAAATAAACTATTAATCAAAATGTGAACATCGATCAATGGTGGACTTACGGGTTGAACTACAAGAATTTCGCCCAGAACAATGATAGCTAAAAGTATCACTTTCCACCATGTCAGAGTTGACTGCTTTAGAAGAGTGGCAAAGATCACGGTGAATATACATCGCTGTGTAGGATTATGGTGCATCGCTCAAAGGTAAAAATCTCAACGATTTGGTGTAGAACAAGGTTATGCAATTACCACACATCCCACATAAAACAAGCAATAGCCATTGGCCAATGCTGGCCCTTTAGAACCAGTTAATCGTTCTTTCTTCATGATCTTGATCATCCAAGTAATAAAGACTCCAATCAATTGAAGCAGAGATCGAACGAGCAGAACTTTTGTGCTGTCTAGTGAAAACTTCTGAATGACATAATTCGAGGTGGTGTAAAAGCCACTGGAATTGTTGTTAAAGCCACACCAACGGATTGCCAATGGTACTTGTTCAAGACTTCCATGGCCAAGTCAAACTATGTGATTCTTACATTTGAATTGTCGGTGAGGTCTCCACATGAACAGATCAAACACTCGCCGAAACTCTCCAATGCAAGAGAAAAAAGAGCCGTGTTTAATTGTCAGATTCAAATGGAAAAGCAATTTGACACATTTCTTAAGTCTTAAAGAAGAAGTTCAGCCGATCGAATGATTTTGCTTGGAGCGAAAAAAGGACGCTTTACAAATGTACACGATGTCAGTGCTCTTCACTTTTTTTAACATTGATTGGGCCACAATCTGTGTCGTTATTTTGCTTCAATTTAAAGAAAACAAAAGCTAAAAGTGCAACATAGTGCAACCTATGCCGCCCCATAGAAATGGGCAGCTTTCTGGGAGCGGCATTGTTTCTTTTTTTTTTTGCTTCTCCTACTATTCCCGAAGAAGTTGAAACATCTACAGTCGAGGACAATTTTTCTAAGTTCCTGAGAACATCTTGTGGTGACCTTTGACCAGTCTTTCTTACTTACTTCTTTATTATAGCCTTACCTTTGGTAAGATTGTAGAAACCTACAAATGCGGACAGTTTAAAGCAAGGGCAAGTTCCGTAAAACTTTTCATTTTAATGAAACCAATTTGTTGTTAAAAACATGGTGATTTAAGCATGAAATGACAGGAAATGTTCCGAATAATTTTACATGGAAAAAAAAGAAAATCACGTAACCATATCTAACATCAAAAGGCTAAAAATAAACCGTGACTTTTGTTAAAAACTAATCGATGCTTAAGAAATTGCTAAGAGACCGAAGGTAGGAAACGAACCTTGGATGACTACTCTAAAGCCATTTCAGCAACAGAGTTGTTAGAAATGAATTTAAGACCACGAAGTTGCCCGCAGAGGTGTAACCATCGGATGCTCCAGTGCCGCAGAATCCTATGTTCCCTCCAGTGGTGCTAAAGATGGCGAGCATGTCGTTTCTGCATTGGGTTTGGCTTTCAATATCCATGCTTTCGATTTTCATCCTCAGTCGACGGCCAACTGACGTCTAAAAAAAAAACAGAAATATGCGCTTTCTTAGTTGTCGATGGATGTTCAGAGTGGTGATTTCCAACCATGTAGCAGATTAGTGTGATTAATCAAATAAGTGTTTCTTCTCTGTGTTCATATTTGTTTGTTTTCAAAGACACTACTTGTTTTCATGATTTTATCAGCTTTACTCAGTTTACAGTCACATTTCGGGCTACTGTAGATGTTGATATTTTTTGTTGAAATGATGACAAGAGACAAAGATTGCTGTACCTTGCAAGCTTTCAATATTCCAAGTGAATGCTGACCTTAATTTTTCACCAAATAATTAAGTTTGATAATTTGGTTTTACGAAAAAGTATTGAAAGCGGCTTCTTTGGAACTAGAATAAAAGCTTTTAGTTATCCAATGTCCAATAGTTATCCAATGCACCAAAAATTTAGACAAAGAATATACTCACCGCAAGTATCCATCGACATCGGTCATTATTGCATAGAATCCGGATACTGGATACTGGATCACCACTCTAGTTCCAGTGGGCATGAACCGACGGAGAAAACGCGAACACCTTGAAATGACTGTCAACTGAGGTTGGACTGGCTGTTGTTGTGGTGGTGGTGGTAGGTATTATAAATGCTGGGATCAAAATGATTGATATGAAGCATCTCAGTGTAAAAGTGCCCTCCTACTTTGGCATAAAAAATTCTGCATCCCAATCAAACGGGCAAAACTTGAAACATGATTAATTTCACCGTACGACAAGATTCGGTGTCTGAGCCAATACGGCAAATGTACGGCATTTGCTCGGATCTTGCGGGCACAGTCATTCTGGGCATTTCCAGCAAGGAAATTTTGATTCTCACACTTGGGTTGGAGTAAAGGTTCGCTTTTGCTCGATGGTTAGGATCCCAATACCTACAAAAAGCAACGGAATGGATTCGACCTCTTTACTTGTAAGCCCAGAAGAATGAGAGCGAACTCACGCCATTGTGGTGCGGTAGCTCGTCCCAGGGATCAGGTAACCGAATGCATAGCCATTGGGATCAGCATTGGGTGAATTGGCACGGTCGTGTCTGCATCCCAAGTTATGTCCAATCTCGTGGCTAAAGGTGTAAGCACCAACGGCACAAATTCTCTTGGACACCCCAAACGGAACTTGTGTGCTCCCGACGTAGGCAATTCCGCAATTACTTGGATCAGTCTCTCGCACAAGGAGATGGGCGAAATCGGCCGTTCCTCGCAGATTGGCTGGGGTTCCTGATAAATCTTTAGTTTTATATAGTTGGCTTGCAATGGCAAGTTCAAAATACACAAGCTAACAGTTCCGGCTCGTCATTCAATCTCAATCGCATTTAAATGCGTTCCCTTCACCTTTTATGTTGACAAATTGGGTCAAAATTCGCCCCGGATCTCGATTTTCAGTGATGTGTATTCAGTTGCTGGATACATAGCAATTGCAAACGAAGTTGGGTTTTCGAGTTACGAAAGCACGCATTGGCTTGACTGAGCATGTTGGAGATGAAGGCATTCACGTTCGGTTCTACTTGGGCAAATTCCCTTGTGTAATACATCTTGATGGTGGCCACATACGTCCCATCAGCATCTTGTTAGAATCGACCTTGCTCTTGTCGGTCCTCCAAATCGGTGAGTTGCTCTATGGTGGTCTTGGTCTAGGGTTGGTTGTGAATGGGGATCACTTCCCATGCCAAAATGCAAACATAAGGAATAGGAATTGAGTACTCACCATCAACTCCAAGTCCCTCATTGTGGAGTTGGTCGAGGTCTCCTCCACATTGAACAGATCCGGGTCTTCCTCGGCTAGAACGTGACAATCGCCGCCATTTTTGGTCGCAAGGCGCCAAGTTGAATACTCTGTCGTCTTCGTGAATGATTGCATTGACCTCAAAGGAGCCCCAGGCGAAAAAGGTGATGGTCATCGAGTCCAGAGTGTCTTCAGATTGAAAAAACGTCGTGGTTGATCCGGGTCAATTCCTGCCAAATTGATGAATGCAAGTTTCGGAAAAGAGCTTTGATTGAATTGGACGCCCAAATGATCTGATGCTACCTGGAGAGGATTCAACGGGGCTGACTTTCCCGCCATTGGGTAGGATCACGGGTTGGTTGGTTCGGATTGAGATCAAGTCAACGGTGACTTGCTCGCAACTGATCCATTCACCATTCTCACAGTAGGAAATGGGATCTGATGAGGGAGTGGAAGAAAATTGCAGAAAGGATTGAGGGACAAGGTTCCTGGAAGTGTAAGGAATTATTTCGCATTCGGATATGACCTCTTGAATGTGGTTAGAGTTGTTTTATAGAGATGTTTTTTGAAGACGATGACGAGGGGAGAGAAGTTCCACCAGTAGAAAAAGAAAGAAATAAGATTCATGACGAAGATAGTTGCTCAAATGATGCCAATTTTACTAAAGCAAATCCCGTGGACCATTCGAAATTGTTTTCATGCACTGTCCATCAAAAAGCACATACATATCAAAGTCCGCGTCAATTTGATTTTCAACCGAAAACTCTGCCTCTCTTCCGATTTTCGGGCAAATTATTCCTTCGTGAAAGTGAAAAACGATAGAAAAACTTTTTCAAGTTCAATTGTCGCTTATTCGATGATCTAGCACTATTTCGGGAATGAAAACGTAGATAAGAAATGTATGGGAAGAACGAGCCACACTAACGAAGAGAAAACGGCAGAGATGAGTTTCGGATACCAAAATGAAAGCTTACCCTATGGGTGGAGGGAGCAAGGCATCACTCAAAACCAAACTAGTACGAAACTGGCCTTTGAAAGTACACGTCATGTCAGCTACACATTTATTCAAAACACAAGATCAAAACATGTGAGTGTGCACAATCAAATGCCCCTTTGAAAACCCCCTGGCTGACTTCTCAAGACCTAGTCAAATAGAGCTGGTGGTGTTTTTAGTGAATCGGCTAGGCCAGCACAACGTCTCGTTTTAGTGGCACTGGTGTCGGATTTCAGGAAAATTCGATTCCGACAGCATTCCTCTAGGTTGGTGTTCATTGGCCGCCCTCCACAACAATTGTCATCGTTTCCGACTTTGGGCGTCACCCGTCCTCGGCAACAGATCTGCATCTCGTTGTTGTGAAGCACGGGATAGTAGACCCTTGTGGTTCCAATAAAGTCGGTGCAACAGTCGCATTCGTCTTCATTGACAATGGGCACCACGTATTTGTCTCCGCAACAGACAGAGAGCTCTTGGTCAAAAATGACGGTCCCTCGGCAACATCCCTCACTGGGCTCAAGGGGGACCCCATTACAACTTTCACCCGTAGAATTGGTGATGTCGGGAGCTGCCACAACGAAGCTTGAATAGGATGGAGTCATAATGAAAGCTCCATGGAGCATGACAAAAGCCGAGAGGATGAGACCAATCATGTTTGCAATTGGCAACTCGAAGGAGAGTGATACTGGAGTCTTGTCAGGGTTTCACTTTATATACAAGATGACTCTAAAAATTGCACGCAACAAATTAGGTTTTCAACAAAGCTCCAGATTGGATCCTATTGTTAGTAGATATATTATTACAAAATTGGGACCTACGTGTTGACAGTTTGGGAATCCAGAATGAAGTCTAAAGAGATGGCACTTTAAATTTGAAAGAGACATTGTTGCGTAAATCGGTTTATTTTGTGCCCCAATTGAAACTCACCCGCACATACTGTAAAGTTGCAATTTACATAGGACGTACATAATTACACACTGGACGTCAATGGTTTTTTTTGCAAGATCTCATCTCGAGAAGAATTTGGTCGTTGGTGGGATAGCCGACGCCTCATCCCTAGGGTTTCGCGCTGAGGCCTTACGGGCGAGTTTATTCAAGAGCTCATACCTCCAAGTTAAGGTTTGGACGTTACCCAGAATGAGCATCCGCTCACCACTTTGACCACTGTATTTTCATACCGGTTAACGTCCAAGCCCCCTAACTCCGAGATACGAGCTTGAAAAACAAGCCTCAGGAAGTAGAGGACGCTTGACGAACATTGGGGTGCAACCACACACTTTAATTGCGACTCGGTAAAGTTTGAGATCGCGAAAAGAACGATCTGAATAGATCTAGTGGCCTGTCTTTGAAAGCTTTTCCCTCAAAGTCAACAAGGGTATTTATTAACGTTGTTAGGTAGCTGAGCGGCTGCATTCTCTATAGGTAGTTCATAGACAAACATACGCTCGAATAATTAGCTGAAATCGAAATTAACTTACTGCTCTTAAAAACCAATACAGTATGCACTGGTAAACTACAGGTACACAATAATAATGTTGATTTTACAACCAATTCATTTAAGTTTTCTTGACAATGATTTCATGATTCCTCAAGATTTGAACCTGAACAAGGAAACCGTAGGTAACAATTTTCTTTTATATCAATTTTTTGTCGACTTAAAGTGATATGATATTTTTCATCCCACGGAGCAATTAGTTTATGATAAAATGTCATCAAGCAATTGAAATCAAGCGTTAAACTACCAAGATTCTTGAATAACCAAAAGAGTTCTTTTTGCATATTTTTACCTTATTTACGCGCTTTTGTATCTTATCTTGGCTGATTTTCATAACCTAAGGGGAAACTAACTCTTTTTCAGAGAGTTAAAACAGAAAACGAATTCTCTGCATGAATGAATGTCTAGCATAATAAAAAACCAAATGCTGGTCCCAAGGAAACAAATATACTCAAGTACTCATCCTTCTTTATCAAACGGGGTCCCTGGTGTTTATGGTCCCCGGCTCTGGATCAAGCACGTAGATTCGATGATCAATGAACTTCCGCTCTTACCCCCTACAGTATATTCAAAGACATAGTTTAAGGTATTTCTTTCGATTAAAGGATAGCCATTCAAGGTTTGTGAATTTTCATCCTCGAAGCAATGACAAAAAATGAGACGCAGATTATTCAATCATCCAATGGAGCTAAATAGGTTTGAGAGTGTTGTTAAGGCAGAGGAAGACGTAAACACTATAGAGAGCCAAGAAGAAGAGGAGGGACGTGATTTGTTACAATGCACCCTTGTATTGAGTTTCCTTGATCGGTGAAGTAACTGGCAGACATGTTCTCCTCAGAAATGGGGGGGGGGATGATGCGATCGGTATATTTCAACAAAAGCATCTGCTTTTAGGGGAGACAGGGAGGGTGAAAAGAGGGTGTGTTCCCGTTGGTTGCTTTGTAGTAGTAAGTTGCTAAATGTCGCCATGTTCCTACATTGTTTGGCAAGGAATGGTGTGTCTGAACTTGACCTCGGCTTTTTGTTGTCCTCGGGTTTTACAATTGTCAGCATTATGGCATATTCCCTATGCCCTTGAATTTCCTTTTTGCTCATTTGCACCACAGGTACTGGAACCATTCCCTTTCATTGCAGAAGTTATGGCCTCAAGTTGGGAGAATTCAGAACATTAAGAAGGGCCAAAAGGGGATTCGGGTTAAAAATTGGATTCAGATGCAATAAGAACAAAACAGAATTAGCAGAAACACTACGAGGATGGCCTGGTTGAACACCTGCTTACTCAGATCGACGGGCAGCATCCAACATCATGAAGGTCTGTTACACCACTTATAGTGACATTCGTCAACAAGTTATGTAGAAGCCCAACGAGAAAGAACGATGACAGGTAGTAATTTGTCACATTTGACATTACTTCTTTTCTGATCCTTTGAGCTTCAACGGATTCCCACATGTAAGAACCTCGAGTGAATTCCGAGGCAAGGCCATCAATGAAAAAAAAGAAATAGTGATTCTATGGTGATTGACATTAGAAATCTTATTTCATGGCGCTGTGTTCACGAGTGGTCGGAATTTAAGTTTCGATCCACTCATGAAGAAAATAGACATTCTCTAACGTCAAATTTGGCGTCGAGGGGTTTCGAGGCAAAATCATACCTTGAACACCGGTTGTTGTAAAAGAAAACTGTATACTGGATGCGAAGTTGAGTAGAAGGACTTGAACTCTCTAGCCCAGCTGCGCATCTCGTTCGGCGTGGCCTCCCATGAAAGATATTCCGGCTGCACAGCGGTCTGAACCCGGTATGATCCGGACGGCCCAGTGGATGTTTGCGGTGCCTTTGACATCGCATTTGGCACAATGTGGGTCAATTTGAGGGCCGCCAACAAGCGTTCGGTGCACGACAGATATGTATCCGTCATGGTATCCATCTTAGCGGAACACTCCGGCTCTAATATTGGAAACTCATCAGCCAGACCCAGGTACAGCTCTGACACTCTGTCGTATGCGACTGTAACTGACCCAAAACCTTGGTCAACTCGCGGGTCGACTCCTCTCCGGGATTGGCCCCCGCAAACGTGATAACTTGGGCCGCAATCTTGACAGCCCTTGTGAAGTGGCCCTTGTGAGCCGTAATGGTGCCCTTTAACCTCGACTCTTGGGTGTCTAGGGCGGCCACCCCTTGGTCCACCGGGGTTGCCATCACTCAAGCACCCAACAAAGTTGATACAAGCTTTGAATTTGCGAAAAATGCTCAGATCTCCGCAACACTTGCATTTTTGGAATAGCACTTCCCACGCAAAGTTCTTTGTTCAGCAAAACTTAACACCACTGCAAGTCTTCGCCATGGCGTGTCCTCCGTTATCCCGAAAACTGAAATGTTCACTTGTCGGGATCTGCGATATGACTAACTAGAGGTGGGGAAATGCGGGGTTTATTGTGTCTGGGGACGGGGTCCGGCCCAACCCAGAGAAATTGGCGGCTGTGGCGGAGTTTCCTGCCCCCAAGAACACCACCAAGCTCCAAGGATTTCTGGGCCTCGTTAATCAATTGGGACACTTTATTCCAGATGTGTCTCACATGTCGTTGCTCATGCGGGGGCTTCTTAAAAAAAGACGTGGTATATCAATGGCTCCCCTGTCACCAAGCCGAATTTGAGGTGTTAAAGAAGGCTCTCACATCTGACATGGTGGTCAGGGCGTTTGACCCAGCGCTACCCACAAAACTGCTCACAGATGCGTCGCAGTTGTTTGGCATTGGTTTTGCCCTCGTTCAATTTGAGCCCGCTGGTCACATACGTTTAATCAGCTGCGGCTCTCGTAGCTTGACAAAGTGCCAACAAAACTATGTGACTATTGAACTCAAGTGTTTAGCTATTTTGTGGGCAGTGGAGCAATAGGCGTACTACCTGAGAGGTATGCAAAAGTTTGAGATAGTGACAGACCATAAACCACTCCTTGGAGTATTTAACAAAGCGCTCCAAGAGCTCTCAAACGAGCGCCTCCTGCGGTTCCGGGAACAATTGGTGGACTATAATTTTACATTGTCCTGGACAGCGGGAAAGGAGCATCTTATTGCCGATGCCTTATCCCGAGCCCCAGTATTTCCCGGTGAGGACGAGCCGGATGCTACCGTGTTAGCCCTCAGTGTACGTATTTTGGGGGCGGACCCGGCTCTCAAGGCTATTGTCCGTGCGGCCGCCTCAGACCCGGAATATGAAGCCCTAGTGCAGGGTTTTCTTTCAGGAGGAGACCCAGCGACCAACCCCTCCTCACGGGCCTACGCTTGTGTGTGGCTGGAGGTAAGCCCCCACCAAGAGGGGGGTCCCGCTTACTCGTCCTTCCGGGGACTCGGCTCATAATCCCCCAGTCGGCCCGGGCGGGCTTACTCCGGCTCTCCCACGCATCCCATTGTGGCATGGTGAAGACACAGCTGGGCGTTCTTCACCGCATGAGTCAGATGTCCTTTGTAGCCTTTGAGAGAAGAAGTCAAGCGCTTCACCTCTTCCTCGGTGCTCATTGTCACTGATTAGATACACTAAAGTTGTGAATGGAAGGAATGCAGATTCTTTAGCTTATGATATCACTAAATGAAATCTCACACAAATGCCGACTGCGCCATGTTATGTTATGACGTGCAGTGAACGGAGCAAATGAAGTGAACACGATGGAGCTCATATGCTAAATGGCTTATTAAGCGGTGAAAGCAGATCAACTACGATGAGTCATATACAGCGTTACAGATATGGAAGCTAAAGATTATTATTGTGTTGGTCGCATGAATACGAATCACGTGGTTGGGGGAAACATGGGCTATACTGTTGAAAGATGGACGGCTTGAGAAGAACATGACTATTGTGCAAATGCGAAAAGCTTAAATAGCTAGTGAGGAAGGTACAGGAACGAAAGTGGAGAGCATACAAACTATGGACATAAATGGCGGGAATAAAGAGGTTCATAATTTCACAACCATTACGTATAAGATTCGTTAGACCACAAGAGAGTAGTTAAGAGCTAACAAAATTTTCAACCCTTACTTCCATTGCTTTTAAAGTGCTAGCTGGATGGAGGCTCTGTTGAGCCTTACGTTTCCTCGACTGTCATGAAATAAACGAAAGATTAAAGGCTGAGTAACGTGTAATTCGTTTAGCCTTTGGGTCGTTATAGTTACACCATTTTAAAACATTATTGATTTTTTTTTGTTTTTTGTTTAGTTTTTCACGGGCTTTTCTAACCGCTACAGGGAATGTAATCCCCAGTACCATAAAAATGAAAGGTTATAATTTGCCTATTTATTACCTTTCAATCTTTATATGATATTTGGTCTACCAAAGAATTTGAGTTATCAGACCGAGCTAGTCCTTGAATATATGGTTGATCAGGAATGCTATCTAAAAACTTGGCCCAGCCTGACTTGAAAGATGCAACCGGATCAACAAGGCCTACGTATTCCCTACGAATATCAGAGGGAAGCA
>NC_081450.1:2002437-2022378 GCF_007210705.1 Tigriopus californicus | reverse complement strand
CCTGGATTCTTGAGGACTTGAAAGTGCTCTCAATACGCACATTAAGCCTCTACGGTCACTAGAATTGACCCTAAATCCTGGGTTGGGACAAAGCTCATCGATGCTTTTGAAGACGTACAGTATCAGATACCTTTCGTACCTTCTCTGAACACTGTACAATTCCAACCTTTCTAACTTCTCACAATACGAAAGCTCTCTCATTCCTATGATGTTCCTAGTGAAACATCTTTGGACGTGTTCGACCTTTTGCAAACCTGCTGAACTCATTGGAGCCCAAATGCGTGAAGCATATTCAAGATGTGGCTGAACAATCGACTTGTACAGAGTTAGCATCGTGATACTGCCTCTGGACTTAAATTTGCGATGTATCCAACCACGCATTTGAAAAGCTTTACCCACCTTCAACTGGATATGCTCATCGAACTTTCCATTATTTTGGAGGACTACACCTAAATCTTTCATAGATGAGACCCGCTCAATATCTTTACCTCCATTATCTACGAGTGGAGTATTCAAAAGAGTTGACCCCAAGGTCATTGAGCGGAATTTCATTCCGTTTTGGCCATATTACTCTCACAAACCCAAGAATAGATTATTTCTAGGTCCTTGGCAAGGCTAGTGGAATCTTAGCCATTTCTCCCAGAAATTAACTTTGTATCGTCAGCATAAGAAGAAAGACTGGCAGTAATACTAATCTTTTGAAGCGGGGCAACGAATATTATAAAAAGGAGGGGCCCTAAGATGGAGCACTGGGGAACACCTGACTTGACATCATGTACGTCACTAAGAGATTCCTAAACCTTTACAATTTGCTTCCGATCATGAATGAAGCTGCTTATCCAATTGAGAACCTTGCCTCGCAAACTCCTCCAGCTTTTCAAATGACTGAGATGTCGACTTCGAAATGGGAATATACCCATCAGGACTAACCTCCCACTCTACAACGCTAGCGGGAAAATTAAAGTCCCCTACAAAGAAAACCTTCGAGCAAACTGCATGGTCCAACTCATTTCCAGTGAATTGGAGAGCTGACATAAAGGAGCTTACTGAACAAAAAGGGGGTCTATACATTGTTACAATAGACAGATCAAGCCCTCGGATATGACAAATCAAGACCTCTACTTTTCCATTCGATATTTGTACATGACTTATGTGCAAATCATTCTTTACAGGCATACACCCCCATATGGGATTATCAGGGCGTATCCTATCACAACGAACTAGGTTGAAACCAACTTTGGTCAGGTTTCTGTTATAGAGATGAATGAAATATCTTTCTCAACGGCTAGTTCTTCTAAGGTCTTAACTTTCACATTGTCTCTTTTAGAAATCAGACAATGCACGTTCAAATATAGCCCCTTTATGGGCCTCTCTTTTGACGGACCAAGTTCACAAGATCTTGGACCATCCTCTCCAACCGTAAAAAATAACCTCTTATCAACAAAGCTACGTTCTACTGGAGGCAAAGCATGAGCTAAGGGGGATGGTTGGGTTTTGGAAATGGGTTGGGCAGCTACATTAGAATAGGAACGAATTTTGGGAATAGGGCTGAGGCAAGGAATATTAGGGAGGAGAGTGTTCATAGGAATAGGGTTGGATTGGGTATTTGAAGGAAGAGGAGGGAATTGGGAGAGAGGGTGGGGGTTAGGAGGAGAGGGAGGGAGGAATCTGAATGGGTTAAGGAAGGGGGTGGGGCGGGGTTGGGTTTAGAAAGAGGGTCAGCTCTAAAACTACGAAACTGAGCTATCCTATTTCTTGCCTTTCTTTGCGTCCCTTCTACGTGGACGGAAGTATTATAGTTCCCTTTTCGAAAAAAGGAACAAATTACTGTAATTTCGTTTCTAATGTCTTGGGTTTATGATATTGTTTACGCGGGATTTTTCTTTGGAAAAGAGATACAGAATGATTGCGTCCATTGGGTGTACCTCATTCGTGGGTCTAAGGTTAAGAATGTAAGGAAACCACCGGAGAAGAGTTGACTCCTAATGTATCGCAAATGTACGGAATGGCAAACTCATGAACTGAGGCAACCTCTCACCATTGCACACATACGGAAGGAGGCCTAGGTGCTAATATACACCTAATAACGGGCAAATACGGCAATCATAATCGCAGGATAGTTCTCGAGAGACTAACCGACACAGACATACCTTGACAGAAGACGTCCGACATTGGGCAGGGTTCCTACCCAACAAAACTGAACACGCGATATCACATTGGCGACGAGGATTAAAAGGAACAATCCAACATGCCCAACGGGGGCAATGTTGTGGGGAACCCTGGGTGGAATGCCCGGAGCATGCCGGATCCATCACGCTTTGATCACCTCATACATGCTGACAACGATGGACTGGGGGCCCTAGAATCATGGGCTGATGGATTTGAGGCTTACTGTGAGGCCTTCAATGGACACGAACAGGTCCCATTGGCAGACGACGTGTCTTGGAACAACCAATGGAAGCGACTCCTTCAAATTGCTCTGGTACCGGCAACTATGGCCATCATACGGAATCAATTTCAAGATCTGAAGCTTAACTCTGTCTCATACAAGGCCGTCATGGACCATTTCAAGATCCAATTTGGCAACCTCAAATCGGAATATGCGACAATGAACACGCTCTTTGACTCGCAACAGAAGCCTGGAGAGGCATTCTCATCCTTCCACGACAGAATTTCCGGCTTGGCTGCCCGATCGGGGATGTCCTGTGCTCCATGCCGAGCCCAGATCACCCGCCATTTGGCTCTAAGGGGCATGTCGAGTGCCACAGTCAGAGCTAAAGCACTGCAAAACAAATGAACCGCAGAAGAGCTTCCGGTGAGGGCCCGTGAAGTGGAGACCTCTGTGGCTGCAGTGGGAGCCACCCACAAGGTTCAGACCATAGTACTTGAATATGACGAAGTAGAAATTCTTGCAATGTATCGGCGGAAGTGAATCGAGTGGCCGGACCGTACTCCAAATCTGCACGTCGGACTTGGGAGGCTCAGCGGTCTTCTGGGATACCATCTGACAGGTCTTGTGCGTGGTGCGACCGAAGTTTGGGTCACAAACGATACCGGCGCCCCGCATCACGAGCCCCATGCAACAAGTGTGGAAAAGTGGGTCACTTTGCCATAGTGTGCCGCTCCACGGGACGGCAGGAAATTGGCCTTCAACAAATTACGGATGTAAGAAGCTTAGATCCAAGTACCTCGGCTTCCCATGCACCCGGTGACGACGTCTGATATTACAATGTTTTTGGGATCGGTTTCCTGCAAGCAAACCATCGCCCAATAGCCGTACCCTTGAGAGTGGACAGCTCTGAGTTCGTTGCCATAGTCGACACTGGCGCTCAGGCAAATTTATGCCCCCGGTGGGTCATCAACGATTAAGATCGGGATAAAATGCAACAAAGAGATGTCACAATCAGACCGTTTGGAAGCAATCCAGTACGACCAGTAGGGACTATCGTCAGCACTACCTCCTGGCAAGGAAAAACAACAAAAGCGGAGTGGTTGGATGTGGACGATTCCTTCTTGGAGAGGCAGATTGATCCAATCATTTCCAAATCCCTAGCTTTAGAATTACAAATGATTCTGCTCGATCCGAACCTTGTCCCATTCACGGATGTTTCAAAATCCAGACCAAAAGATACACGTTATAAGTTTTATCATGCCTCAAATATGTCAATGGGCCCAAGTACAACTCGTCCAAACCAAGAACAATATCAAACAGAAAAATGGGCTCACAATGACCGTTTCAAGGGATGCTTCCAAGGATTGGGGCTGCTCCGAAGGCACGTAGTTCGTCTATACCTCAAACCAGAAGCAAAACCTTTCATAGCTCCACCTAGACCAAACCCTTACTACCTCCAACCTTAGGTTGATGAAGGCGTTGCCCAAATGCTCAGTGATGGTGTTATTGAAAAGCATGAAGGCCCAGCGGATTGGGCCTCCAACCTTGCACTTGTGTTCAAAGACAAGGGAAATATCCGCGTTACTGTTGATTTGAGGGGGCGCAACTCTGAACTCAAACACACCCATGTCCCAATTCCCAGTCCGGACGCAATTAAAGCCAGGCTAGCGGGGTGCAAGGTGTTTTCGAAATTGGATTTTAAGCAGGGCTTCAACGAGTTGGAATTAGCCCCAGAATCACGCGCCCTCACAGTGTTCCGTTGTGGGCCAAGGCTATATCGTTACAAGAGACTTTGTATGGGCCTCAAACCCGCATCAGTGGAGCTCTCGGCGGTGTGCACCAGGGCTTTTGGAGACCTGTCATTTTTGCATACAATACATGATGACGTTGTTGTTGCGGCCTCAACCCGGCAGGAAAATGATGGGGCATTGAGTGCTTTTTTGCACCGTGTTACCCACGTTGGTATGACTCTGAACCCCGACAAGTGTTGCCTGGGCTCGGAATCAATAGCGTTCTGGGGAGTGCGGGTGGGACCACACGGCATATCGCCAGACCCCGAAAAGGTGGAGGCCCTCCTCACTGCAAAAACTCCCACCTCAAGAAAAGAACTGGTGTCTTTTCTGTGAATGGCACGGGCCAACCCCGGCGTTAAAGGCCCTTACCCATAAATCAGTACACTTCAAATGGGGAGAGAGCCACGAAAGAGAGTTCCATTCCCTCTGTAGGGCGCTCATAGGGTCGGTGAACTTGGCGTACTTTAACCCTGAGCTTGCCACCCACATCATCGTGGACGCACACAGAGATGGACTTTGTGCCATCCTTGCCCAAGGTGACGAACCAACAACGGGGAACGCAGTAGCTGTGGCGTCAAGGGCCACGTCAGCCACAAAAAAACAATACCCCCAGTTGGACCTGGAGGCAATGGGGGTGGAATTTGGGCTAAGAAGATTTCGCCAGTACCTAATTGGAAACCCAGCAGTGAAAGTTCATTCAGACCACAAGCCTTTGATTGCCATATTTCAGCATTCAAGACAAGGATCAGCTGGAATTGAAAGAATCAAACTTAGACATCAGGACATTGCTTTCAAGGTCTTTCACTTAAAAGGCAGCACTAATCCGGCTGATTATTGCTTTAGAAATCCTATTCCATGAAATAAACTTCCCCCAAACATAAAAAACGAGACAGATGAGGTCGAACGCTTGTTATTCCACAAGTGGTGGCATCACGTCGGACATAGGACACTCCATCATTTCTAAGGAATCTCAGGGAGACAGTGTCCGGAGATTGGGACACTGGCGGACTTTATTCGTCGTGGGGGGAAAGGACAACCTCCTGACATAGTGACCCAGTATCGCCACATCATGGCGTACACAGGAACAATATTTCGTGGCACCCGGGGGGTCCTCTCTCTTTGTCTCCGGGTCAGGGCAATGGAAATCGGCCATGGAGCCGCACATCTGGGAATATCAGCCATGAAACGCCGTATGCAGTCAGTCGTGTGGTTCCCTGTAATGGACAAAAGGATCGAAAACTTCGTTAAATTGTGTGAGAAGTGTCAAATGTACGTTCCGGCAGCCCCAAGCAATACCTCCTTACAAAGAGAGTCTCCACAATGGTCCTGGCACTCCGTATCGGCGGATCATTTCGGGCCCATTCCAGACTACAGACATATCCTAGTAGTTCGGTGTGACCTCAGCCGATTTGTAGCGGCGGTATTCGTCAGGTCCACTTCTACTGAGAACACAATTGTGGTACTTCGTTCTATTTTCTCCAGATATGGGACCCCACGCAGACTTAAAACTGACAATGGAACTGCTTTCTCCAGCCAATCCTTCAAACAATTTATGAATCAGAATAACATCCATTCATTCTCAACCCCGCACCATCCACAAAACAATCCAGCGGAGAGCGCCATAAAATTGGTGGGGAAGGCCATCAAGCTCTCGGACCAAAACCCAACCAGAATGGAACACGCACTTGCCAGGGC
Source organism: Tigriopus californicus (assembly GCF_007210705.1). Taxonomy (NCBI): domain Eukaryota; kingdom Metazoa; phylum Arthropoda; class Copepoda; order Harpacticoida; family Harpacticidae; genus Tigriopus; species Tigriopus californicus. The sequence continues at coordinate 2,016,498 of NC_081450.1, read as the reverse complement.
CCTAGCAGATTATCGGGACACATCTCATGTGGCCACGGGAGTGGCCCCATCTAAAGTCATGACATTTGGAAGAGGGAGCCTGCACTTGGCCAAAATCCGGCAAGATGAGCGAACCTATCGACACAGCTGTACAAGCGGGGATGGAGGCACACAACCGCACATCTATGGCAAGGGAGACCTCGCATGGGTTCTAAGCAAAGCTGTAAAGAACAAGTTTAAGCCAACGTACATACCTTATTACTTTCGCGTGTTGGAGAGAATGCACGGACATACATATAAAGTGGAGTGCCAGACAACAGGGCAGGTCTGTATCAGGCACGCAGACCACCTTAAGCCCGTGATAATTAGAATTGCGGATTATGGCCCTCGACCACACCAAAGTGACACCACCCTTGCTCTTATCATCGTTTCAACCGCCACAAAGGCACACCACCGTCGGCAATAGACAGCCGGGACACCATCAACACCAACACCATCACAATAACCCCCATTCCCAACCCCAGGGACGTTATCATACGTCGAACCAAGCCCCAAAGACCAACCAACAAAGTCAAGACAAACACTAAGACCCCGCCCGACATCACCTATGTGCACCACGAAGACCAGTCCAGCACTGTTCGAGGACCACCCAGAAACTCATAGCCCACATCGCGAGAAGGAACAAAAGGAGGACGACCTGTTCGAGGGACCCTTGAGAAAAAACTGACGACCTGAAGAACTGGAACCGGCATTACGGAAGGCACAAGAGTCAATGGCAAAAAAGGAACCACAAAAAATCAAAGCACACACCCCACACCGCCCAATCACGCGCTCTGTAACAAAACAAGTTGTATCAAAATCGGTGACCAGACGAATGGGAAGCCCCGCATCAATATCATACCGAACTAAACATCAAGTAAACAAAGTAAGGATAAACGAGGACTATTAATGTATCGCAAATTCACGGAACGGCAAATTCATGAACTGAGGCAACCTCTCACCATTGCTCACATACGGCCGGTGGCCTAGGTGCTAATAAACACCTAATAAAGAGCAAATACGGCAATTATAATCGCAGGATAGTTCTCGAGACATCAACCGACACAGACATACCTTGACAGAAGACGTCCGACATTGCCCAGGGTTCCTACCCAACAAAACTGAACACGCGATATCACAACTCGTGATATTGTAATCTCGATGATTGGCTTCGGCTACTGATGGTAAAAAGTAGTGATGGGATGAAATAAATTTTTCAAAATCAAAGTTGCCTGAAAACTCGGAAAGGAAAGCACCAGCCGATTCCAATGCAACTAGGTTTGGTCAAAAAGACAACCCTGCTATGGCTAAAGAAAAACAAGGGATTACATATTGAGGCTAAATAACGGGTCTCCGATACGACAAAGTCATGTCATTTACAATTGCATTGTAAATTGGTTTCCCTAGTCGCAACCTCCTGTGACTTTTCATTTGATCGCTTCTCTTGTAATAACCATCCACGATCAATTCCTCACATCTCAAACTTTTTGAACTGTAAGGCCATGGAGGTAAATTCGTCCTAGCAAAATCAATCACCTTGATCTTCAAGGACCGCTATCACCCTCGTGCACCCTTCAGGAAGACCTATTCAAGAGATTCGGAGTTCTGACAGCAATATGGGCAAATAACTTTGAATTTCTAAATTCTCCCACCAAAGTTCAAGATGCTGCCGAAAAGCTCATTGAGGCCAAATCTGAAATCGTACGAGTTTCTTTGAAGGTATTTAACATAATAATGTAGATAGGATCGCTCCAAGAGGCGCAAGCCCTAGCATTGGAGAAGAAGGACTTGATAAGCAAAGCCGCCTTCCGATAGCCCCACTCTCCAAATTCAGAATCGAAGTAGGCGTATCTGAATTAGTCATGCCAGTTTCGAAGCTTTCCGGATCTCATGCCACTGACAACTCATCAGACGTCACTGTCTCTTCAAGTAGTTGAAAGAGAAAGAGGCTGGAGACAAGATCCAGTCCAATATCGACTGTCTAGAGCTAAAGTTCAAGGAAATGCAAATTCGCTAAGTATCTTATTTTTTTAAATTTTATTGCGACTCTTGGTCTTGTCATGGCGTAAAATTAAATACAGAATATGGTGTATAGGCATCATACATGCATTATTAAAAATAAAAACCCTCATTGAACTACGAAGGTTCGAGGCTTGGCAACAGAAAGTGTGGTTCTTGGTTATGTAGATCGCCTACATCTTTGGGGCCTTCAATCGTTGGAGCGGAGAAGAATTGAGGCTGATTTGGTTAATTTTTTCAAGGTATCCAATCGACAAATGCTAGTCAGGAATCTCTATTCTGTGAATGGGGTCATCCTCCCAGTCAGTGACGTCTCCATCATTGCCACCAGGTGCTTTTTTGAGCAAGAGGTCCGCAAGCCCTTTGAGAGGACCTCATGACAACTTTTTTTCAGGTGTTGGATTATTGGAACGTTCTACCCCTGGAGATTAGGCTGTCGAAAACTCCTAATGCTACCAAGAGCATTTTATGTATTTATTGCACATTTACTTTAATCTGTGTGACATTCATTGCCTTCGGTGCTGTACCACTTTTCAGAGGGGAAATTCAAATTTTAGTGTATGCTATAATTTACTACTTCTCTCACTTCTATTATCTGTATGTAGACCCTAACCTTCATTGCCTTTCCTTTTTCCTCCTCTTTTGTGCCAATACTCTATCGTACACATTGTGTTTTTTAGTGGCTTTAAACAATAAACAATAAAAAAAGACTGGGAGTGGAGAAAATGGCCCTTGAAAAAGACAATTCGAAAAAAGTCACCTTGGCCGCTTTAAATGCTCCTCGGGATGATGAACACGTTGGACTAGATCTTCTGATGGGGCACCCCCGCATGATTTCGTGAGTGCATATTTTGAGATGCGATTTGTACCCAGTTGCACCGACTGTGAGTATCAAATAGTTTCGTGTACGCACATTTTGAAATGCGACTGGGTACAGTTTAGTACTGTCGCATTTCAAAATTTGTGTTTATGAAACCACGCGGGGGTACCCCATTGATTCCAGTGCATATCGACTGGTTGGCTCCAAGACTCTGAGAAGGCGGCCGGTGACTCATCCCCAACCCCTAGGCCTCTAGCTCTGGGTTCTCGATGTTGTGAGGCTCTGAAAAAAAATCAATCACAAGACTCGGCACCTGGCAAAATTCGGGTTTGTCAAGCCCCCCTGTATTCAATGTAAAAGGAGACCAACTCATTTTCATACGTGGAAAAGGAATTTTGAGGATCAAGCTCAAGACCTGTAGTTGAAACTTCATGCAAAATTACGAGCTTTCGAGCCTTGCACTTCTGAAGCAACTCTCAAGGTGGGGTGGTCGAAACGTTCAAGGATGCTGGCGTTGTGGCGTTGGAAACACTGAGGCAACGTTAGCCGGGATCTGACATGCCATGGTTGCTAGATTTGGGAAGAGCTCTAGTATCTTCGCTTTAACCAATGCAAAATTAGCAAAACCTTAAGAAATAAAAGAAAAGAGTTTAACTCGGCACCTCCAAGATTTGAGCGATATTTGCTTACAAATCAAGGGCCAAATGACCATGATCCCCTGACTCGCTTATTTTATCACTAAAGTCGGGGTCTGATCGTTGGCTGATAAAGGGCAGATTTTTTTTGCAAGTGGAGAATTAAGGGCTGTGAATATAATGACTGCACCGAAAACAAATATCTACCGTTCCACATATGCCCAGAGCTTATCTGTAAAGAGGCTGAATGATCCATCAATCCGGGCTATTGGGACATTGAAGCAACAACGGAAAATGACGTCACCATCAAATTTTGAGAGATCACTCGTACTTACGAGGCTTAATGATTCTTTGCCAAGGAATTAGATTACACTTCCAATTCATTGATTCCTGAAGCAAATGTTTTATGTAGCATTGTCATTCAACGAATTGTCAATTTTACTCATTAACATGCTTAAAAAACCTTTTTGGTGAAAAAGCTGTTTTATGACTTAACTTTCTTAAGTTAGAAAATTTCTGTTTGTTACAAAAGACCTTTGGAAACCTTAGAATCTTTTTTGCGTAATATTGTGCGCTGCAACTTGGTCCTTTAGTTCCTCTACTATATTGAAAAATACCCCAGTGACCTCCCACAAGTTGTGCTGACTTCATCAGACAGCTGCTACTTAAAAGAGTAAATATTCAAAGAAAGACAAAGGAAAATTCCGACCCAAATTCCAAAATTAGCCAATCTCACTTGATAATCATGCGCCGCGATTTCGTGAATCGTGATCGCACGATGAGGATTGGGGCAGAGTCTATCGAATTAGTTGCCCATAGAGCAGTAACTCATCTACCTGCCACGACTAGAATGGGCGAAGTTGCGCAAAGACAGTAATGGTCACTTATGGCATGAAATTGACATCAAAAACAGGGTTCGAGCTTATACTATTCTAGACAAAGAGTCAACAAGTTCGTTTGCCCACCCAACGATGCTCGACATCTTAAGAATCTCTGGGTCAATTCAAGAATATCGTCTCACAACTCTCGAGAATCACAAAACGACTGTGAGCGGGATGATTGCACAAAGAGCTGCATGTGCAAGGATTAGGAAAAAAAATGTCCTATCCACTTCCGGCAATATTTGAGAATCCAAAGATACCCAACACAAAAGACAGGATTGCAGAGCCACAATCATCAAAAGGAATATGCCAGCAACATCCGACCATTGGACAAAGAAGCAGAGGTTTTGGTACTCAACACTTGTGATGTCATGCGATCCCAATAATATGAGCCAGCGCAGCGCTTGCTCACGGTACTGCGTTGAGTTGAGCCGTGATGGGTTCGCTTTGCCCTTTTCGCAACCGCAAGTTGCCAATGAAATGCGAGTTTTACGAACTGAACCTTTGCGTGATCATTTGCGGGTTGCACCAGTGGCTAGAAATGACACCTATCAATCGCGTCATACGGAATGGAGCGACCGATGTTTGAGCCTTGGGGATTTAAAGATGATGTTTTCTCGCGACCTGCCGTTGATGAGCAGTCTGGACCTTATCGAGAAGACCCACTCTTCCTCATGCTTGCTCAAAAACACATGAATGTCACTGGGGATTGTTGTATGTTTCCATATATGTCTCTCCTATCTATGATCTGCTGTTGCATGCTCACGAATTGACATATTAGACAGTCCTTACTCATTATCTCCAAAGTGCACTTGTCTCCTTTTATTCCGGTTTCAATTAAGACTTCAACATAACATGGCGCAGTGTTAGTTTCTAAACCTACGCCCCAGCAATTGACCTTACGTATCACGTCACCCAATCACATTACGAACGAAAAGAGTGAGCACGCCGTCTCCCCGTAATACTACGTCACGTATAACGGCATCTAATCGATTGTAACCATGGGGGTGAAAGAACAGATCCTGAATAGGAAGTCGCAGATTACAAAAAAGCTTGACAGGATCCGTGAACTCAATGGACCTGACACGGACGTAGAACGACTGTGGAAGTTGCTGGATGATGCGGAAATGAAATCCAACGAGATGATGGACTTGTACGATGATTGGATTGATGAGGCAGAAGTGGAAGCGAAAACCAAGGCAATTAATATCGAGAAGGCCAAGGCAGTAGACGAATACGCCACAAAAATTACGGAAGTGGCCGCATTACTCATTGCTCGTGCTCAACAAACTTTGACACGGAACACAAGCCGACACGAAGACAGACCTCACTTCAAGCCCGTGTCCGACATGAGGCCACCGATGCTGTCAACAGAGTCTGAACCGCACGAAATGAGGCTTTGGATCAATAAACTCCAAGCATATTGCAAGGCATCACACGTAGAACGGTTGGATTTGGATGGGCAGAAATCATTATTCAAGAACTTTTTGGGAGCGGATCTTGGCGCCCTTATCGAGACTGATCTGGACGAAGCACTCTCAATTGAAGCCTGTTACCTTGTTGTGGAAAATCATTTCTTGACCATTAAACCATTGTTCTCCCGAAGGCTGGCACTTTTCAAGATCAAGAAGGAACATCGACCGTTCAAAGAGTTCGTCGCTGATATACGTCAACAAGCACGAGAGGCAGAGTTATCCGCAATCACGCCATCGCAACTGCTGGTGTTCTTGGCATTGGCAGGTACCCGTGAAGAAACGATGATGTTCTCCCTGTTGCGAGGGTTGAGAGACCCGGATATGAATGATCTTCTTGAGAAGGCGGCGGAGCATGAGGGGGTGTTGAAAGACGTAGCCGTAATATCCGGCTCTACGGCTCCTATAATGGCAGTAGAATCGGAAGAGGAGATTCTTGCTGCGGTTGCAGCGAGTTGTGGAGGATGTGGCCGACCTCATGCGCGAGCAGTTTGCCCATTTCGCGACAGGCCGTGCTTCGCGTGTGGAAAAGTTGGGCACATCAAACATCTTTGTCGACAACGCAGCCCATCTGGAGAAAGAGAGCAAGGCCGCACGAGGGACCGTGATCATCGGGGGTCGCCGAGGATCAAGTATGATGGTGAATCAAGCCGTTCTCCATCTTCAGTCCGATTCAGGACTGTTATGCGTGGAGATATGGCAATGACTATGGTTAACGTCAAGTGCGTGGATCAAAACGGGTGTGATTTTACAATGTCTTGCTTACCAGACTCTGGGGCTGCAAGGACGGTACTCCCCATGAAGGCATGTCCGAAAGGGACTGTCCTATCACCATCTCGGACGACATTGAGTGCGGCTAACGGCACTGCTCTCAGGAATGCTGGGAGATTTCATTTTGATTGTCATGCTCAAGGAGGTCCAAAGGCACGAATTTCGGCAGTGGTGTCACCCGACCTTGTCGAATTTCCCTTAATCGGCAGAAGGGACTTGAAGGCCTTGGGGATCCTGACGGAGGATTTTCCTGCGGTACACAAGTGCGGCAAAGCAGCCATCAACCTCGTACACGGGGGAAGGGACTATAAACCGAAGGTGACAACTCCGACTCAAGAACAGGTGGAAGAAATCGAAAGGGCTGTATCCCGGATTGGAAAGGCTGAAACGGAGATCAGGGATAGCGAAATTAGACGTTTTTTAACAAACGCTTCTGATGTTATGGTGACTTCGCTGGGCGACGCCGCTGGTTCAATGGGTGGAGGTCCCATGCATATCGAATTGTCGAATAATAAAGATGTAAAACCGTACCATGTTACGACTGCGCGTTCAATTCCACTCCACTACGAAAAGCCAGCATCCGATTTATGTGAGGAACTTCTCAAAGCTAAGATGATGGTCAGATGCCCGGTGAGCACGACATGGTGCGCTCCTGCACACTTTGTGCCCAAACTGGGCGGGAAAGTCAGGATGGTCGTGGATTACCGCAAACTCAACCAAGCAACTGAACGTCCAGTGCATCCTTTTTCTTCGGTTCCTGATTTGATGCGACAGATTCTGCCTGATAGCAAGTGGTTTGCGAAATTAGATGCGGTACACGGCTACTACCAAATTCCTCTTGATGAAGAATCTTTGTATTTGTGTGCTTTTCTACTTCCTGATGGGAAATACCGTCCATTGGTTGCACCAATGGGATGGAAGGGAAGTGGAGACGTCTTCAGCTTACGCACAGACCTGGCACTTGAGGAACTGAAACGGAAGAAATTTATAGCCAAAATAGTCGATGACATTTGCGTCCAAGCAAAGACCTTGCCTGAGTTGATGAGCCGGCTGGAACTTGTCATTCAAAAATGCCGTGAAAACGGAATTAAACTTTCAATAAGCAAGTTTGAAATAGTCAAAAGTGTCAAATTCGCCGGGTTCGTTGTTTCTTCAGAGGGCATGAGACCAGACCCGTCCAAGCTGGAGTCTTTGCGATCATTTCCAACACCCAGATCAGTCACGGACTTGAGGTCATTCCTCGGACTCGCCAACCAGCTGGGGGCCTTTCTCCCAGATCTTCAACACTCCACGGTTAAGATACGCGAGCTCCTGAAGAAGACGTCAACATGGTTATGGCTAAATGAACATGAAGTCGAGTTCCGCAAGGCAAAGGAGTTGCTAACTTCCCCATCGATTGTAAAACCCTTCGACCCGTCACTAACCACTCAATTGCTAACCGATGCATCAAAATTGCACGGTCTAGGATTTGCTCTAATCCAAAGGGAGAGATCGCTGGACGGAAAAGGGAAAATTCGATTGGTACAATGTGGATCCTGTTCTTTATCGGAAGCACAAAAGAACTACGCTATAATCGAATTAGAGTTGAGTGCGGTCTGGTTTGCGGTGCAAAAATGTGCATATTACTTACGAGGAATGTCCAAGTTTGAAATCATAATGGACCACAAACCGTTACTTGGAATATTTGACAAGCCTTTAGCATCTCTAAATAATTCACGGCTTCAGAGATTGTGCGAGAACCTTGATCAGTATTCCTTCGCCGTTAAGTGGTCTGCTGGTAAGAACCATCTCATCGCGGATGCGTTATCACGATTCCCAGTTTTTGCGGCAGACCCGTCATTGGAGGTGGCGCTTTGCGCATCAATTGTCGAGTCAGACCTAGCATTCAGGATAATTTTAAAGGGAGTTGACAGTGAATATGAACAACTACGTGAATGTATTAAAAAGAAGTGTCCACTTCCACATACATTGTCACCATATGGTAAGGTTGCCGATGGGGGTCGAGTCGGTGACGGAATTGAGACTGGACTTGTGATGCTGGGTGAACGGATCGTGATCCCACGGCCTGCAAGACGGAAATTATTGGAATTATTACATCTTTCACACTCGGGGATCGTCAAGACTAATGAACTCGCCAAACAATTATACTACTGGCCAGGGATGAGTAATGAAGTCAAACAATGGGTTAAAAACTGTTCGGTGTGTGTGAGCCGTTTACCATCCCAGACCAATGAACCCATCTTGTCCGGCATCGAAAGTGCAACCGCCCCCATGGAAGCTATATCAGTCGACTTGTTTGAACTTCGTGGTAATAATTATTTGGTGATGGTTGATCGGTTCAGTGGGAATCCATTCGTCGCGAGGATGGCCACAACAACTACGGAGGCTGTCTGGAAGGTCTTGAAAGAATGGTTTCATGTGTTGGGATTTCCACGAAAACTGAAGGCTGACAACGGACCTCAGTTTAGACAACGTTTCGCCGAAAGATGTGCCGAATTTAATATAATATTTGAGACAAGCTCCCCTTACAACTCAAGAAGTAATGGTCTGGCTGAATCGGCTGTTAAATCGGTGAAAATGCTCCTCAAGAAAATGGGTGGAGTCGACGGCGACGATTTCCGTAGTGCATTGTTGGAATGGCGGACAACTCCACGGGCGGATGGTAATGCCCCGGCCTCGGGTTTTTTTGGTCGCCACCTACGCACGCGATTGCCCTCAGCAAGGTCATTGTTGCCAATCTCGACCGCACAGTTTTCACAAGCGCGGAAACTTGTAGATCAACGCAGTGTTGCGGCCGCAGGCGGGCATGAGCTACCCAAACTATCGGTTGGAGATCGTGTCCATATACAGATCCCAATCGATAAGTTATGGTCTTTTAATGGCGGCGAGGTCACCTCCATATCCAAATCCGGTCGCTCTTATGAGGTAGAAACCCCCGCCGGTTGTTTTGTGAGGAATCGTAGATTCCTTTGCCCAGCACTTGATTCATGTCCGATTGCCGCGAAGGAAGCGGGCAGGGTCCAGGCGACTATTCAAGAAGAAACTAAGATCTGTCGGCCTAGGAGGAGTGGACGAAGAACCCATAAAATGGTGCGATATCAAGCCGATATTCGTTGAATTGGCTTAAGAATCAAAAATCGTCTAAAATAACATCACCGCAGACCACAGAGAAATTCAAGCATAGCGATATCGGATCCTTTTGAGCCATGTGTAAACCCCGACAAAAGGAGAGGACCATGAGATTTTAGAATTATCGTATTTTTTATTTTAATGTTATGTCACGATGTTCCATACTAAGAGGGGAGATGTTGTATGTTTCCATATATGTCTCTCCTATCTATGATCTGCTGTTGCATGCTCACGAATTGACATATTAGACAGTCCTTACTTATTATCTCCAAAGTGCACTTGTCTCCTTTTAATCCGGTTTCAATTAAGACTTCAACATAACACCGTTGTAGTGGAAGTATTATATCACAAGGGCTTGGTTATTTTTGTGTTCCAGCTATAATCTTAATATGTAACATTTCCTTTACCGTTCAATCATTAAATTGTGCGCGACGGAACCGTTTGAAAAGCATCTCGCTCATTCCTCAGGTTTTGCTATGGTCCCCGAGGGCCCGTAATTCTGGGAAAAATATTCCCATCCATTCGCCTTATTTGCCTGAAACACAAAGAAATCGTTTTGCCAGTAAAATTGACATATTTTCCGCCTTTGTCAAACCGCTAATGTACACGAAATGTAAGATAAGTTTGTAGTTTGGCAATGCTTATCAAATATGCTAGGACAAAATCCGCAGTCCAGATCTCAAAAGGTTTGTTACTAGGGATATTCTTCTTCTAAATGGTTGCAAACATGATTCTCAGCTTCTACACCATTTGAAATGAGGTGGTAATTCAAGGCAATTCTTTAACAACTCAACCTATAAAACACGATTGTTAATTTCACTCAAAAACGTTTGACAATAGAAGTCTCTATATAGAATATCTCTAGAAGTCCGTTGCAGATCTTACGATATCTTAACCATTGTAGAGGCACTACGATTCAGAAAACTCACCTAGTCATATTGCAGTTTGTAAAACTGGATCCAAAAATTGTCAACACTTGAAATGGTTCTCAAATGGCAAAGGGATTCATACAATTCAGAGACCTGAGGACAGAGGTGTCTCTTCCAAGCATTCAGTAAATGCCAGGAGCATTTCACGTGTTTAACCAGACTGGTAGGGAACACCTCTTTCCAGGCATTAATGAAAGCAGGTGCCAAATCGGATACCAACACCTTTACTTTGTTGACAGATTCTGGAGACAGGCGAGCCAGCATCTCAAAAGCAGGCATAATTGTTTGCTTGCACTCTGACTCTGCCAGTACTTGCAAAATAGGCGTCCCCTCGCCCCGAGAATCTAAAAAACAACGGAGAAAGAAGTTGATTGTCTCACTCCTATTTTGTTAGTATTAAAGTTAAGTGGGATATATGCTACTGATTTCCGCCATGGTTGTATGCGAAATACAAAACCAATATAATATTGACCACTCTACTCACTACACCTTGAGCGGTCTTGCAGACCTCATTTTGTATATTCTCCAATTAATGAGAGAAAATAAGATATTCCTTACACTTTTGTTTTTCTTTACCTTCTAATGTCTCGTATGCTTTGTGGGGGAATTACCATTTTCATTCTTGTGAACTTGCGTAATGAGACAATAAATATATGAAGATATGCCTTACCTGCCACTAAGATGGAGATGAGGCAATATTTGGATTGGTTGGTCCCATGGGTGCTATCCACAAACAAGGTTATTGGTTGCATTTTGAATCGGTCAAGCATGTGGCATGACGAATAAATAATGAAACTGCGATGGTAAAAGGTGATTTCTTTACATAGGATGGATTGGGGCACCTCATTGATTTCTAGCCCATGAAACGAAAATCCTCGGAACTCCGTGCGTTCCATTAAATCACAAACATTTTCAATGTCTGATTTTGTTTTATCGATGTCGTGATTTCCATGAAACCAATCTAAATTAGACAGATCTTGCAATGTAATCAGTTTGAAGTCGAGATTTTCGTAGTCTTCTGATGTGCAGAAGTCTTCCAAAATTGTGTTTTTTGGCACCCCCATTCTCAATAAGGTTATCAGCATGTCTTTGGTAACTTGTGAAATACGATTGAATTTGTTTTCTACGTCATGGCTGTGTGTAGTGCACCCTCTAACCCGGTATTTAGGTTCTTGACTAACGCAAACGTCACCAAATTGTGTAGAACAAGTGCAAAGGCTAACCTTGTCTATCGTAATTTGGGCGGTGCAAGGAATAAACGGCATCCTACTTGACTTCCGCTTTCGTCCATTTTCTTTTGTCAGTGATCTTAATCCTTTTTGGGCAAGACTATGACGGCACTTGAACAAGGTGTAATTTTCCCGTGAACAGCTGGTCGAAAAGATTTTGTCGAATTCGTTTGAACGTATCCAAGACTTGGCCTCTGTCATGGTCGAGAAATGTTCCTCCACCAATGTGTGGTCGTGGACAAGGTCTTTACATGGAATGTCATTGCAGGCGATTGTCTTGAAATGCCTCTTCAGTGCGGCCATTGATCCAAAAAGAATTTTGCACTTCGAGCAATGATAACCTGAAAATTTAGGTTTAACCTCATATCAAGGTACTAGCAATTATATTGTCAGAGACAAACAGAGAAAACCGATGTAGAATTGTAGCCAGTTCGAACCATGAAAACAAATCATTAGGTTTCTGGAAGGGATCTCATTTATAGTTCTTTAATTTTACTTTCAACTGTATTCCTATCTTACTGTTTTATCATCAATGAGCCCTGAATAAAACATCATTACCAAAGAAGTGTGAGCAATCGTTGAGAAATACATAATCCTGTTAGATTCTTTTGCCTATGAACTGACCCAATGCGATGCCTACTTCAAGGTCTCCTTAAGCTAAGTAACGGTTTCGGAAACGCAAATTCTAGAAGGACCTCAACGCCATGCTAAACGCATTTGTTGTGACCGTTTTATATTGTATGGGCCCGCATTTGTTAGTCCACCCACCTTGCATTGTCCTGGCAACAACTAATCGAGATATTGTTTTAGTGTATTAACTCATTACCTCTGTTTGATTCCATCTTCTCGCTCAGACTAGGTTGACCCATTCTTTTCAAAGAAAGCCCGCCAATTGACGTACACACAGGCCTGAATGAGCCGATCAGAGGTGCCACATTGTGATATCTATTATTTTTTATATGGACAAGCAAATGCGCACAAGATTAGTTGTGTTTATATTTTCGTTCCAATCAACCTTAATGAACGGCTCAATGGAATAACCACCCTCGAAATAAAAATGGTAGACAATTCCAACAAAGATTTGCTCCTTGCGAGCCGTATGGACGTTAATTTCGCTCCTTGCGAGCCGTCAGCCTTAAGACCGTTGGATCTCCGCATGAGGGCCTGGAGTTTGACCTGAAACAGCTTGGTCTGGCGACAGCTTGTTTTGGAGACAGCTGGAAACGAGAGTACAGAAATTAACGTCCATATGCCGCTGGTGACAGCTTGTTTTGGCGACAGCTGGAATCGAGAGTACAGAAATTAACGTCCATATGCCGCTGGTGACAGCTTGTTTTGGCGACAGCTGGAATCGAGAGTACAGAAATTAACGTCCATAAGATGTTGGTTGGTAGATCATTGATCGATCGTTCATCATTCAATCCTCGATAGGAGATGGAAGTGTGACTACTGAATTAAGAGGGGAGGGGATGACATCTGATGACTTTGAACATTGATTCACAATTCCAGGCCCCTTCATACTCTAAGTTGGGGTTATCCTGCGTCAAAATGAACCACAGTCAATACATTTTTCTTTGTGATAAACCATCATTGATCGAAAGAGTCAAGTTCCATAATTACTGAAAATGGACACCTTTCTTCCAATGCCTGGGGAGGATGCTGTTGTCCATGAAATATTTGCTCTTTGGCCAACAAACTTTAAACATGTTCAAATCGGGAAATGTTTGTGAAATGCTTGTGAAATCCCAAACAATGCTTGTGAAATGGCTAGTAATTTGCCGAATTATTTGTCGTGTAGACGCACCATTACCGAACGGAAACACCAAAGATTTCACATGTTTCTATAAATAAAACACCTAAACTTTGACCTGTGAACGAATTGTCACCACCAAGTTTTCATATGTGCCCAAATAAACAAAAGTCCCTGTCTCCAAAATGGAACTCAAATTTTCACATTACATCGAATGGAAAGGCCCAAGTTTTCGAATCATTCTAAATCAAAACATCAAAATCTCCCCAAAACCATGACGTGAAATTGAAAACTCAAAATATGACCAGTTGCTAAAAAGTGGCGTGTTAAAGATGACTGGCTACAAATAACTGATTTGCTAAAAAGTCTTAAAAGTACCGACACAAACATGTTAACCACGAAAAAATG
>NC_081450.1:2000978-2002401 GCF_007210705.1 Tigriopus californicus | reverse complement strand
TCATCGGCCCATACCTGGAGGTTCTTGGCCGGTTATTAGTCAGCCCTCGGCCGACACACACGGCCATGATTGGTCCTCTACCTACATACACCCTTGAGACCCCAGCCTCCAGACCAGCTAAACCCGCCTGCCACTTTTGGCTGCTCTTTCGTCCATTTCCCGCCCGCCCATTTTAGCCATGAAAGCCAGATCAGTCGGATCTCAACGGACCGAGTCCTGCGCACTGACTCATTACCTTAAAGCTGCCCATGACCATTTTCTTCCCTGTGAAATGGCGTTTTTGTTCTTGTCGGCGGGTCCTGATTTGTTCTATAAAACTGAACTCTTTTTAGTCAATGCCATTTGTAATGTTATCTGTATATAATATCCAAATGGCCTTCATCATGGTTAATGCTCTTACTATATTTGTGTTTACGTTTCTGACCTGACCTTTGGACTATATATGGTTGTCATATTTCGACCCGAAAACGTTTTGATCAGGTACTTTCACGTGTAGGCGGCTCAGAGATGAACTGTTTGTCAAATACCAAACATTTCCGAAATAATTAGGCAAACTTTGTGATAGAATGTTTCTTGTGTAGATGCACCATAACATGTAAAAGCCAAAGTTTTGACAGGTCACTCGTACTATTGAGGTTAATAGCTCTTTGTTGAGGGACTATATTACTGTTCCACGCCATTCATCCACGTACAGATTGGTTAATGTAGCATTGAACTTGAAAAAACTGTCAGTTTTATTCATCAATATTAACATAAACTAACGGTAGCCAGACCTGTGTAATTACAATCTAAAATGTAATTAAATATAATTAGATTCGTTTCAGATCTAATTAGGTACAATCACTTCACTTTGAAATATAGATCATTACAATTACAAATACGTTCAGATTGTAATCAATTACAATCAATTCCAATTCAATCACTTTTTTTTCGAAATACCTCTTAGAAATAAAAAGGGTTTGGCTCATCGTTACCCTGAATTCGTTTTAGTTCTTATTTTTCGAGCTTTTCATCAAATGAAGTAGCTCTAATACTGAGCATACAGGAACAATGAGGATGAGCAATAAAGATTTGATTAATATTGGTTGATTATTACTCCTTGGCGTTATTTTAGCACAGAGAGTGTCACAGGAATCGTATTCTTTGCAATTCAATGAACACTACCCATATGATCTGCTTAAAATAAAATGGTCAGTTTTAACGATACACATTTTTTGTTTTGCGGACGGATATAATTTGTAATTGAAATATCTCAATTACGTGCCTTCAAATTCAATGCAATTACAATTACTCTGCTTCTCAATGTAATTAAATACAATTACAATTACTTGAATGTGAAATTGCAAGTACGTAAGCGTGATTGCAAGTGCAATTGCAACACATTCTACCTTTAGCCGAAAAAGCTGTTTATGAACCGATTTTT
>NC_081450.1:1987561-2000942 GCF_007210705.1 Tigriopus californicus | reverse complement strand
AGAATGTCCTATTTGTACAATGAGTTCTCCTTGCCTTATTTTACGATTTGTGCCAGGTTTTTTGTGGTACCTCTTCTGCATTGAAAAGTATTCCAGTGCCCTCCCAAAATTTGTACTGATAAAATCAGACAGCTCCTTTTTAAAAGAGTCAATATGGTATCAAACAAACTACAACCTTTCGCCGACCGCTCTGGTTCAGCCCTCTACGTACATATACATCTAAACAATCATCTCCAGTACTTAGGCTTTCAAAGCGGTAGTTTCGACACATGAGCTCATCGCAACCTCTCAAAGTTCAACAGATGAGTGGCGTGTCCTAAGTTTGTTCGTACTTTCGGACGGTATGTGACGTCTACAGCTCTGCCATATATTCGTCCGTTCTTTCTGGAAGTACCTGTGTGGCTCACATGTAGGTGGCATGTACCATACGTTCAATACACACAACAAGGCCCATTCTTGTGCAACTTAATCCATACTTTTAGCTAGCTACTGGTCTATTTGCTAACTCGACTAAAAAGTGTGCGGTATTGAGCCGTCTTCTACGTGCAATCAAATCAGGTAAGACCAGTTTGCACATATAATATGCCTTGATCTGAACATCATCCTGTTTGAGTGATCACACGGCACAAGCAATTAAGCGAAACAAATGCTGGACTGTTGTTCACTTATCTTTTGCTATGACAACATCTCTGATTGCTATTGCTCTCCATCACTGACTAAAGTAAAATTGAGTACAAAATGAAGACTCGAGAATTACGGATCCCGTTGCCCATGACTGTGGATGATTATTTGATTGCTCAAAATTGGTCATTCAATGAGCAAAGTCGCCGTGAAACAGGGGGTGGTGAAGGTGTTGAGATCGTCAAGAACGAACCTTTCTCTGGTCAATCTTTCCTGTATGGGAAATATGACACTGGTCAATACACCTACAAGATCTATCATGTTGAAACCAAGGTTCCAACTCTAGTCAGGTAAGTGGGAACTCGTTAAGCCGTGGTATGAATTTTGGTCGAATTCAAGGAGTTCTTCTTCTTTCCAGGGCAATTGTGAAGCCCATCATTGGCAAGAATGGCTTTCAGCTCCATGAAGAAGCGTGGAATTGTTATCCGTATTGCAAGACTGTCATCAGTAACCCAGGTTATATGAAGGATAACTTCAAGGTTGTCTTGGAAAGTATTCATCTCCCTGATGCTGGAAACACCTCCAATGCATTGGGCATGGATCCCGAAGCTTACAAGAAGATCGATCACGTCACTCTCGACATCATTGCTGACAAATGTTCCTTGAGAGATAAAGCCTTCGATCCCGTCACTTATTGCTCCAAGAAGGCTAATCTGGGGCCTTTGAACGCCAAGACCTGGAGAGAGACCACGCAACCTATCATGACGTGCTACAAGTTCATCACGGTTCAGTTCAAGTGGTTTGGCATCCAGAACAAGATGGAAAACGTCATCTTGGACCAATACACCAAGATGTTACTCGCTCTGCATCAACAAATGTGGTGCTGGACCGACGAATGGTTAGGAATGACAATGGATGACATTCGAAAGCTGGAAGAAGACACCAAGGACGAGCTTCATAACCAGATCAAAGAGAAGCAAAAGCGAGGAACCACCAATTTGGATTGAACAGGTCTACTACTCAAATGCCGTAGATCAATAATTGCAATAGTTACCAAACAATTTGAGTGAGAAGATTCAAATGCGGAAAATGGAAACGAACCGTTATTGGAATAAATCTTGAATTGTGATATAAAACAACCACCAGTGATCTCGTTCATTTGTAGAGAAATTTACACAAATGACACACGTTCACGTTGCTTAAGAATATGAGATTTAGTCACAAGGTCAATGATGCGGTTGGCAAATCCGTAATCGTTATCGAACCAAACCACCAGCTTCACGACATTTCGGGTGATCTGTGTTCCCGACTTGGCATCAACCACGGCGGAATGGGTATCACTGGCAAAAACCGAACTGGCCGGGTTGTCGTCGCTCTGTTTCATGCAATATCTCAGAACATTCCTAAGAGGACCTTCAGCGGCTTCTTTCAACTTGAGGCACACGTCCCGATAGATCTGATCACTCTCGTGCTTCAAGGATATAGTTAGATCTAGCATGGACACATCCGGGGTTGGAACGTACACGCATATTCCACTGACTTTGCCCCCAAGTTTCGGGATGACCCGGACCAACTCCTCCGACACAAGGTTTAGACCAATAGGCACCAGATTTTCGGTGAAGTCCCATTTGATCACCTTGGAATGAGAGGATGGTCCAAGGCTTGGACACTTGATCGACTTGCTATCTCCCACTCGAATGGATTTGAGCAAGGTAAAGCTGCATGAAATCAATCCGAAGCTATCATCCAGAAGCTTCAGAATCGGGAGCAAGGCACTTGCCGTTGGGGACACGTGAGATCGGATCCTCTCATTTGGATCAAATTTGTGATCGTTCACTCCGACTGCATAGAGTGGGGCATCGTTGGCGGGTGAGGCTAGAATCACATGGTGGCATCCTCCATAGACTACCGAATGAGGCTTGGGTTGGTCGGTGATGCTTTCAGGCTTGGGGCGTTTCATACCCCGAAATGGTGATCGCAGATGGCGTTGGGCTTCTATGGCTGATTGCAAAGCTTCCGACGTCTCAATAACGTAATTCACTCCAGCTTCCTCCCAAGGGATCTTGGCACTGTCCCTGCATTCAAACACGTGGATGCTCTTCCCATTGACCATGAGTTGACCCGTCGGGCTTTGTCGGACGGCCATTTCCTCCTTATGGTATGTTTTATTGCTATGAGCCACCTCATATTTGAGGCCGTATACCATGAAATTGGCCGCTATGAAGGGATCATTGATCGCTTGAATCTCCAGACCACATTCAAAAGCTGCTTGCAGGATCAAACGGCCCATTCTCTCAAAGCCGTTGATGCCGATCCTGGGAGGCTCCAAATTGTCAGGGATTTCAAGTGTAGCATTGAGATCCCCCGACTCTTCAAGTTTTTCGTCTTCAGTAGGGGGAAGTTCAAGCATTTCAATCTCTGTTTGTGCGGAGGAGGATTCGTCAACATTGTTGACGTCATCAGCTAAGGTAGGGGCATCATCAGTCTCCAGGACGTTGGTGTCAAGTGGTTGTTCTACTACCTCAGATGGTTCTTCATTGGGTATTTCTGGAATTGGAGTATGTGGATCAGATTGCTGTGGTTCCATCACAAGTGGAGGTTCAACAAGAGGCTCTTCAATTTGGATCAAATCAGCCACAGGAGGCTCTGGTGGGTTGTCTTGATCCTTTGGCTTCGTGTGTTTACCATTCTGTTCAATTTTGGGCCTTGATTTATGGCTAGTTTTTTTCGTTTTCAAGTCTGTCGGCTTTAGTTTGACAGCTTCGTTCATTCCACTGACAGAGTAATCTCCAGTTTCAAAGTAGACGGCAACTCTTTCCTCAGGCTGAGAAACGGGCGCAACAGCCTCGACCTTTTCAGCCCTAATTTTTCCGAACACTTCATCCAGTTTTTTAGGCATATCCTCATAAGGGTTAACTTTTCTGTGACTGGGGATGGAAACATTCTCAATATTTGGCAGGGGTGTTCCACTTTTGCCATTAAAGGCCTGGCTACTACGATCACCAGCACTGCGACTTCTCTTTGGTTTGGTCGCCAAGGTTGGGCGAGCTCCTCTGGATCGTTCCTGACGCTCTTTCTTTTTCCGCCTAAGAGTGCTCTTGCTCGACTCCTTGGCTTCCGGTTTGTCCCCCTTTTTCTGCTTGATTTCTTCTAGAAATTTCGATTTGGAAGCTGATTTTTGCAACTCATTCTGAATGTACATGTCACTTTGAGACCGAGATTTCTGGATCGCGTTCAGTTCGTTCCTGACATCGGCAAAGATGTCCTTTCCTCTTTTAGAGCCCACATTCGGCCAATGTTCAAAGTCGCTGTCATCGTCATCATCATCGGTATCAACATCGAACTGAAAAGTAATCAAAACTATCATGGAATCATGTCAAAGCTTGTCCTGATAACTCGTACACCGATCTGACCTGTCCGTCCACCTCTTCATCAGCATCATAATCTTTTCCTCCCCCGGAGTCTCCGTTGACAACAGTGCTTTGACTGTTGCTGATCTGCAGTTCGGCTTCCGTCATTGCAGATACGTGATATTGATCTATCAACTCCTTAAGGCTCTCCGTGGAGTTATTGCCAGTCTCATAACAAAGAGCGACTTCCATCACGTCACAAATGGGCTCTTCAACGGGTATATTAAGCCCATGAAATGGTTCTTCTTGATTCGGTTTGTTCCCATAAAGTGGAGCAATGAACACTTCTTGGCAAAGAGGCTCTTCCACGGGAATTCTCTCGTCAACAAATTGTCCTTGGGGTGAATTATTTGGCCTTTGGGGTGGTGCTTTATCGAGAGTCAGTTCCACACCCAGGTCTTCCCAGTCATC
This sequence comes from Tigriopus californicus, assembly GCF_007210705.1. Lineage (NCBI taxonomy): Eukaryota > Metazoa > Arthropoda > Copepoda > Harpacticoida > Harpacticidae > Tigriopus > Tigriopus californicus. The sequence continues at coordinate 1,996,500 of NC_081450.1, read as the reverse complement.
TGACGATAGCTCTTGAGACTGGTCATTTCTGATATTTTCGTTTGACTGTGTGGGATGATCTAAACTTCTTTCTGTTTTCTCTGTGTCCTTGTTCGCGGCCTCTTTCGTTCCTGTCACCGTTTCGTTTGACGGATCATCTGTATGAGCTTGTTCGCCTTCAGCAAAAGATGTTTCGCCATTTGTTTCTCTGACCTTGGTTGGAACTGGAGACCCTGAAGGGGTATCATTCTGATCGTTATTCTCGGAACTCAGATCACTTTGCTTGTATTTTGAGGTGGTCTTTTGGGCCTTTTCAACTTGTTCGTCGTCAGTAAGACCACTTTCGCCCTCGATATCTTTGGTTTTGTTGGCGGGAAGAATAGAACCTGGGGCAAACTGATCATCATCTGGGTTCGAATTCGAATCACTTTGCTCGTATTTTAAATTGGTCTCTTTGGTCTCTATGTCTGAATTGTCAAGTTTGGATGCTGAATTTTCCACCTTGGATTTGTCATTATCTATCGAGGAATCTTGATCATTGCTTTGGGATGATGGATCTTCAATTTCTGGAACGTCCGGGTCAGTAGACTTATCTTTGTCTAAAGATTTGTCTTCATTTTGTGGTGTATTATGTTCTTGTATGAGAGGAACTTGAACATCATTATCATTGAACTCATCTTGTACCGAAGTTGTTGTTTCCTTGATGGAAAATTTTATTTTGGCCACCACTTCGTTGGTAGGTGGAATGAAGTCTTCTTCGTCAGAGAAGTCGGCATTCGTATCATCCAGAGCAACTTCGTCGATGATTATTGTAGGAGGAGGAGGAGGAGGAGGCCGATTTTGAATGATTTCCATGTCTTGGGCTGATTGCTTATTTCCATTGGGAGCAGAAGATGTTGTCATTAAGTCATCATCAATTTCATTTTCGGATGACGCGTTTGCTACATCAACTTCTTGGCGGTCCTGGTTTGACTGATCGGAATTGCCATTCTTAAACAAAGATTGCTTTATGCTTGAAGGATGTGATTTCGATTCTTCTGTTTTAACCCTATCGACTGTCTTGGAGGAAAGCCCAGAGTCATTTGAAAGATTATCATTTTCAGACTCTGCCTGACCTAGAGCATAGGACTCTTCAGAGATCGTTTGATTCTCTGGAAAAACTCTCGCTTGATCCATGTAGATAATGTTATGCTTGTAAATGATTTTTGGCTTTTTGACTTTGGAAGAGAATTGTTGTTCTTGATTCACCACTACAGCATCCTCTGCGTCCTTCATGATCTCCACTTGATCCAAATTTGTGACTTTCACGGACATGTTACTGCTTGAGTTATCGTCTCGTTTTGCATTTTGTCCTTCATTAATCCCATCTTGTGCCTCGGTCTTATCCGTATCCTTCGCTTCTGGCCTTTGGGTCAGTTCTTGAGAGATCTCATTGTCGTTCTCAATTGTGGTCATTTCACTTTTTTGACTTTTTCTCATCTTTGCCAGGTGATTAGCCAGTTGATCTGCTTTAACGCTTCCTGTAATGGCTGTCCCATGGGACTCTTTATGCTCGCAGATCGTTTGCACGAGGAGCTCTTTGGAGATGGGAGTCCTTTGAATGTTCCCCATTAGATCGCTCGTAAGCATGTCGGTCAATTCCTCGGTCGCTCTCACGAAAGAGTCGCTTCGCTTCGTCTTAAAAGTGGAATCATTGAACTCTTGATCCTCATCCTCCAGGATTTCTTCGATCAGAATCTGGATTTGGGGACGAATTTCATTTCTTTTCGTCGCGGCCACTTTGATCGCTTCTTGAACGAGGTTCTCGCACAGATTCGAGGAAAATAGATTGGCAAATTCGAACATGTTTCCCCCAGGATTGGAGCTTCTGATGCGGGTCATACAATTGCTATTGCCACGCCCTCTCGACTTAATAATGCTATCTTAAAGTTTCCATTACTTGAGAAATGTGCAGAGGCTTTCTAATCTTAAACATAGGTAAATAAATATTCAGAGTTTGTTGAACCAATAGCAATTGTTGCATACTGTGCAGGTTTCGGCTCCATAAGTAAGTCAATGTCTTCAGGGTCTTCCAGAGTGTCCTCAATGTCTGTGCCCTGAGACATGAGATCCGGATCGGTTCCAATTGAGGTCGGATCCAATTCCGTGAGAAACACCGGATGCTTATCCGTTTTCTTACCCGTTTCTCGGCTGAAGGCCTCTTCGAGATCAGGCAAGTTGTCCGTATTATTATCCGTCACATCATCACTCATGATGGTTGATTCACTAGCAGACAGCACCTTGTCGACCTTCTCCTCTGAGGCCAATTTTACTTGTGGACTTTCTTTCTCGGGTGACGAGGCCTGAATGTGTTCTTCAGTCCAGAGCTGTTCGCTCATGAACTCATCACGGCAAGATGTGTCCTCAAATGGAGTTCGGCACCCACTCCAAGTCACCTCGTCGGTCGGCTTCTTGTATTTTCGGGTCTTTTGTTGCTTGACCTTTGCTTTTGCCCGCTGAAGGTTCTCTGGTCGAGGTGTTTTGTTCCACTGGACCTCGTTCAAAGTGGGTGCTTTCACTTTGATCATATTATTGTACTTGGTTCGTTCGATCTTTAAGGCCGGTAGGTCTTCATCATACCTCCAAGTTCCATCGACCAAGTACCTTCAACAAATTGAGTACAAGTATCATTTAAGGTCAGAATGACATTCGAGGCTAGAAGCGATTGAGATTTGTTCCCAGCCTCAAGAAAAAAGAAGGCGTGTTTGAAAATCATAACAAAATTGCGATTTTGCCAAAAGCATCTCTATCAGCTTATAGGAGTTGGATCTAAGCCAGTGCAGTTTTCACATCTTTGAATGTCCTCCCAAATATGAATGAATGGATTCCCCCTTGGCCATAAAATTTATGAATTAGAGTTTCGATTACACGCTTTGAAATGTTTAATTCTTTCATAGAGAAGAGACTCCATGTTTGTGGGTGTACGGTGATTGAGTTTGATGAAACTTTCGGAAAGTTCAAAAAGCCAAATATTTTTAACCCGCATATGCTTGGGGAGATTTGTTATGCCGTTCAGTGTGTGAACAAATAAACATTGGCAAAATCACTTCCTGGCCTTCTGTCACTGACAGGAGTGGGAGGCTGATCGCCACAAAAATGGGTAACTTTGAATTATAGCCATCTCTTTCTTGACTCACCGATACTCAAAGCGTCCCACGGGTAACATTAGAGTCACCTCATGGTGCCCATAGTGATGAAAAGGCACAGCCATGGTTCGATTATCACCTTGGGGGTTCTTGATACTAAGGAACACTTCTGAGCCCCCATGATCCCATACAAACTTCACCGGATAGTTTTTGGTGGCAGCTGCCATCTTGAGTATCACAGAAACTATATTGTTTTCTTGAGGTCAATGAGGCATCACTAGATCCATCTCAGCCTTTGAATGAAACTGCACCTGAAGACACAAGCACGATACAAGAGCTCACCTGGAGGCCACTGTCGTGCGGTAGGTTTGTACATCGAATGGATACCTGCAGCTCTGTTATTATCCAACAACTTTTGACAGGGCAAGGAGAGAGAGAGAGAGAGAAAGAGATGAATTTCAGAGGTACCGTCAACTTGGGTCATCTGAAGTTCCTAATTCATATTATTGTTAGTGTTCAACTAAGAACTTCTTGAGATGCAGTTTCTTCTCAAATTTAAACCAGATCTTAATCAGTACATAGTTTCATAGGTGGGTACTCAATTACGAATCTAGAATGACCTTAAATCAATCCATGGAATAAGGTCCGCGCCGTTGAAATTCTGTAAGGAAGGCTTTATGGCATTTGATTTTATCATGCAAATGAATTGTTAAATTGGACTGTTTCCTAGTTTTGTTTTGTTTAATGGTGCTTGTTCTGTTGTACTTTTTTATTTGGGCTACGCTGTAAAATGTTTCAGCCCATTTGATTTTTGATGTGGCTCTTTCGATGCAATCGTAACCGGTACTTCAAGGCTCTATGGCCAAAATAATGCACGTTCTTACTAAAATTTTATGTACACTATCCGCCAATGATTAAAGAGTTGGGAGGGCACTTTCCCAAAGTTTTTCTAAGTTTCGTTCAAAATTCTTCCCTCAACTTCTTTGTGAATTGACACATTCTACCCATCTTTGATTTGCAAAACTTCGCCCCAGCACATTACCTTGATGTGGCCAAAACCCAAAGGAAACAACTGTGTTTGTTTACACAAATGTTCCCCTCAATGCTCACATTAAAAAAGAGATACCTCGGGTCCTTTGTGAATATTCATAAACTTGAACGAGCATTACGGTAGAGTTGCGATCTTTGAATTTGGGTGTACACGCCGAGGCCATGAGTAGAGAAGTAGGCCTATCAAGGCCAAGCTGATAGGCCTTGTTCCCATGGGGGCCAAACATTCACCTGACGTTCGGCATGCTGTTCTAAACTAGACTCTCGCTTTTGTACCGTTGCTTCGCTCCGAATGGAAAGCTATATGGAGAAGTCTGATTGTTGGGGCCAAGAAATCGCTCGGTATGTGTTTTAGGGGGGAATTCAGTGTATCAAACCTCTAGTAGTAAGCATGGGACTAAGAAAGCGAGCCGAAAGTGGAAAAATCGTACGTTCAACTACACAGTCGAGTGTATTTCATGTCAACGGCTTTGGCTGATAAGATAGATCCATTCCAATGCCCGTAGAGGAGATAGGAAGTCACAGTAGTGCATGAAGGCGAAAGAAGGCAAAGGGGCATCTTCAGAAATCAGAGAAGTGGCTTCCAATTCAGTCACAGTGTCCGACACCTGAAAGTAAAATTTGATCATTGAAAAGTCCTGCCTCACAATCAAATCAACAGTTGTATGTCGTACGCACCTCTGTGTAAGTCAGTCCACCACTGAATTCCCAACCTGGTCCCCAAGGAGAAACTTGGTCATCCACGAAGACCAATGATTTTCCACTGTTCGTAAAACGTGTCTTCGCCTCTTCTGAAGTCACCTCCCATGCTTTTTGAAAGGCTTCTTCGTTGATATCCTTGCATTGCTTTCTAGGCCTCGGGGGCAGACAAGCACTCTCCAGGACGGTATCCTCCAACTTCAATTTACCTTTGATCACACGAGCCGATGTCTTGGCTCCAGCATCCACGGGGTCAAGATCATACTCGGGATGAGAGATGGTCACGATATTCACGGAGCAATCGGACACCTCCAAAGTGGGCTTTTCGGAACCTAAATCACCAAATGCTACGAGGTCGTTCGTGACAGTCAGCGAGATGTCCTCTGCTTCTTCAGGGGTCAAATTCAGCATAGCCTTTTGAGCTAGAAGAAACAGCAATCTTTAGTTTCCCTTCAAAAGTACAATACAAGAAATGAGTAGATTTACCGTAAGCAACCCATGGAGACTCGGTTCCATCAGGGCTCTCTTCCAGATTCAGCATAACTTCAAATGGAGCAAGGAATTCATCGGTGAAGGCCTGCAGCTCTTCAACTTTGGCCTGTTGAGCACTCACCTCGGAGCTATCAAAAACATCAGGATACTGGGTCACCATGAAGGCCACACCCGCACCCGAATACCTATTGTGGGCCTCATCCAGAGGAATCTCGGCAGCAATGTCAGCAAACGCACCTTCCCCGCCTATGATTTTTTAGGGAATGAATTTAAATCGAGTCAAGGGCACTCTTATGTAGAGACTCTTACCGTCAAAGACTTGGCCATGATTCACCCGATCCACCATGAAGACAGGATACCAACCAGGATTGGTCTCCTCAGCTAGGGCGGATTCTTTGGCCTCCCTGAGGGCATAGGACACCACTCCGGCATCCAGTGTTCCAATGGCAGTCAAAACTGGAACTGGATAAACATTGGTGGAAGAGTCGGTCAAATCCGGGAGGTAACTTCCATATAAGATCAAGCCCGAGGTCAGTTCGGCATGGTTCATCATGTAGGCCTCTAGGACCACTCCCCCTAAGCTATGGCCTCCGTTGAACACGTGGGTGAGATCATATCCGGCAGCTCTAGCACAAAAGGTTACGAATGAGCATGAAAGACAATATAAGTGAATGGTGGGACATCTTACTCTGCATCATCTCGACATTGGTTGATGACCTCGCCGATTTCAAGAGGGTTGGGGAAATCGGCAAAATAATTTTCGGTCAGACCCACCCATAACCGTCCGGGAAAGTTTCGTTGATAGGCTTCGGCTAGTAGCTTGTACTTCTCACCCGGAACTTGAGCTCCTGGGGTGAAGATGAAGCCAAATTCTGGACCAGTGGCTCCATCTAAAGGAGCGATCAGCTCACACGTGGCACCAAAAGCGGTTCCACAAAACAAGGACAAAATCAATGCATGTCTCAACATCTTGAGGACGAATGAGATAGTAGAGTTGAAATCGTTTGTGCACTTATTGATGAGTCGTAAGTTTGATGATTTGATAATTGATAAGCAGATGATGACGAGTAATGTGACGTGCTACTTGATGATAAGTGGAACATTGGACAAACTAATAGATCAAAAGCAATAGAACATTGTATTAGATCCTGTATGTTGTCTCTGCTTTGGGTTTGGCTGTTTCTTTGAACATTTTCAACCATAGACTGGCACAATTCTGCACAGAAAAAAAAATCGATTATTTAAAGACCTATCGAACTGTTGAAATCTTTTTGTACCTGTACCTCAAAAAAAAATGAAGTTAAAGCCATCGAATAACCAAATGCAGTCATGAAGAAGAGCCCTCGAAATTGGGCCCATCCTAAAGGCTTGACTGGGTCGCTATCTCCAGAGCTCGTCAAAGTCACTTTATATTCCTCCATCCAGTATTGACTGTTTTTGCCAGTTCTTTTAGTCAGTCCATGGTACTCATCCTAAAACAAGAAAGACATTAACGATATACAAACCTAGGTCGTCTGATGTCCATGGGACCTCAATGTCAACTACTGTACACTAACTTTGTCAATTACTGCAATTTTTTGCCATTTTAAGGAAACTGAAATTTCAGTCAACTTTCAAACAGTAAAGCATCCCACAAAGATGTTCGAAAAATGACATCGACATCTAACGTTAATTGAAAGAACTTTGCCGGTTCATTTCTTCTGAAACAACCCAAGGCTGAATCTTGCAATGTAACGTGTTAGCGATAAATATCGATAGTCATGAAACCATATTTGAGTACTTGCGTGATTTTGTTTATGATGCCTGCATCGTTCAAACGTTGGAGGACGTGATTGAAGGGTTGCTTCAAGGGACTTCCGGTCCTCATGGCAATCGCTTTATACTTGGTGAAAAAGACCTCTTTGTTGATATGAAGCTTGTCCTTTCCTCCAAGTCGAAGAGAATCGAAGATCAGCTTCTCACGACCAGCGAAAACCGAGAAGGTGGGATCCGACAAGGTCTGGAGCAAGCCCTCTTGAACACTGGGGATTAACCAGTTCCCTTGTTGTTCCATTTCTCTCCAAAGATCGTTGTAGATCCCACCACCGGTGCTGATGATTTCAAACGAGGAGCTGCCAGCGGTAACCCCTGAAAATGGACACATCACTCGTTTCTTTGGAGAGGGCAACCAAAAGCATTGGGTTTTATAAAAAATGTTATAACATGAGATTGTTAGTGCTCTTGATTTCATTGAGGGTTCTTTCCTCTCCTCTTCAATCAGTATCAGAGAACCCTGACTCTCAGGACAGTACCTAAATGGTTGAGGGGAAACAGTATCTGGGGATTAATTATGAAATATTGATCTTATTATTGTAATTGTGTCCAAACAATGAAGAAAGATTTGCAAACTTGATTGACTGTTTCAAAACTTGGAAGCTTTCCAGTATCAGATTTATTAACAATGATATTTGTGGAAATCTGTGGACACATGTAGTATGGCCCACTGATTTTAGACAGAAATCACAGCCAAGCTGCTTAGGGCATCAACTAAATTTGTCATTTTTTTCATTTGTTGGCTCGTTGAAGCAAAAATTGTTCTAGTATGGAGCCAAGAAACTCATAACACAACTCACGGTATATTTATACTCTATAGATTGTGAATTGCATTATGATATGAATTATGATATTTTCAAGAACGAACCCGTGATAGTAGCAGATATGTTTGTGGCGTATCCCCTTGACTGCTTGACCGCTTTGCCTTGTGCCTCAACCAATCTGAGTTGAGAATTTCGGTCGACGCAAAATTTAATTGGTTCTTGAAAGGGGTTAAGGGGATAAGCGGTTAAGCGGATAAGCCATGAAAATAGCAGCTAGTATATCAAAGTCCCCATCGAGACAAGCCTACAACAAACCTAGGCTATAGTTGGCGTTTTTCATCAATCCATGGAGTTCATTGAGTGAGTCGATAGGCTTGCCAAAGAATGGAGCATAAAAGAAGCTGAAAAGAGCACCGTTGTACGACGGTAGCAATACCAAACCAACCACAAGCATGATCGTCAATGTCACAATCCGAAGGGGTCGAAGATATGGATGGTTGTGGTCCATAAAGTACATTTCTGGTTCATGGAAAAAGATCCGGTAGATCATGAGCCCGGTTTTGGAGACAGAGTCAAGTCTATGCTCTGAATAAAGGGTCTCTCTGCCTCTGTCGTAGTTGCCATGTGAACTGCAAAATTAAAACCTCTGAAAGCTGACTGTTTCGTTGACGAGTTGCTCTCTATTGGTTCAGCTTACTATTGGTTGTGGTACATGAACTTCCCATATTCTAGAAGGAGAATGAGTACGAGCCAAACCAACAGCATTGATCCCAATGTGAATACCCAAACTGGCCAGCCAAAAGGCCGAAGCAAAAGGTCGTTGGGGACAAATCGAGAAGGAGCTTGACTCACAAATGCTCCACTGTCCGCCAAAACCATGAATGAAAAATCCACGGCGCTGTTTCTATATCAATAAATCAAGGATATTGAAATTAAGGTTGTAAGTGACACTTGAATGACTCAAATTAAGTACTAACCTAGTGTAAGTTTGAGTGGTATCGCCCAAATAGAAGTGGAT
>NC_081450.1:1982554-1985584 GCF_007210705.1 Tigriopus californicus | reverse complement strand
CATCAGTTTTGTTTGAAGCGTCTTTTAAGAAGACCATTTTGAATACCAAATCGTAATAGTTATGCATATTTTTACCAGAGCCGGTAAAGAATCGTTCGTGGAGTCCTTTCAAGTAGCCAACTTTTTCATCCAGTCCAATGAGTATAATATTAATGGAACTCCTCCAAGTCATTCTTTGAGCTCTGATCATAGGCCAAAAGACATCCAACTTCCCAAGCAGAATGATAGGAGCATTCAAATCATGCTGGAAGACACAGGGAGCATCGTTATTTAAACTTCAACTTCAGCCAAGATTTGACTCTTTTTCGTTACTTCGATTATCCTTGCCAATATTTCAGCTTGCACCACTTGAATCGGATCAATCTGTTCATATACAACATTGATGGAAACGGATTTGTCCGGGATTTGATCCAAAAGTGACCCAATATTTGAGGCGATTCCAACCAGTTGGGTGCTTCCTTGGGCCCTTTGCGCTTTTAGTAGCGAGATTACCACGCTCAATAGGAAATGTCCCTGGTCCATGTCCTTGTGTTCCAAATGGGGCCTTTTGAAATTTTGAAGGGGAAGAGCTACTAACGAATCTATGACGGAAGAAGAATTTGAAATGCATTAAAATCCCACATTTGAATACTCATTGACTATTGTAGCTTTTGTGATCAAATAACCTAGAAGAAAATGAATAACCAGGGAAACATTTAGGGGTTTATTGGGGTCTACTTCCAAACCTAATGAGTCAAGGACATAATGAGTTCATTTCAGGTAAACAGCGAAAACCAAACAACGTCGATATTATTTTTTCTACCATCTCGCGGTTTACCCAGGTGCTTTTGGTCTACCCTCAGAGTTACACAGCTTTTATATCCAATAAGCCATACGAAGCAAGGAGTTCTACTATTTTGATTTTGTTCTAGGAAATTGAAAAATTGAGCCATCCCTGTCAACGATCCCTTCACCAAATAGGATATACTTTGATGTGAATTGGTTTCTTATAGGGATTTAATTAAGCAATTGCAAGGGTACGAGTAATTAATGTCAGACTAAATATTTGGGCAGTAAGACCCAAGTCTTACGAGTTTCCTTAAGGGTGATGCTTAGACCTCAGTAGTGCACTCTATGCTCCAAAAGTGATCATGCGAATACTTTGAACAATTTCGTCATCGTGTTGATATTACGGTTGGGCCTCATAGAAACGGATGACGAGTGTGGGGAACGTATAGACCTTTCGTCGAAGATGACTCCAAGATCAAGTTGGTAAAAGGATTAGGAATGATTTGTAAAGCTCAGGTGATTCCAAATTTTACTTAACGAGGGGAGATGAAATAGTGTCACAGGGCCGGTCGGGCACTCTTAAGCGGCTTGGACTAGCTTGAGCCGTTACATGCATGCTTTCCATTTTTTAGCACGACCATGGCCTTAATCAAGAATGTGATCGTTTTGAATCAAAACTTAAACTCTTTGGCACACTTTTCATCCAAAAAAATATTCATTAGTTGCCTGAAAAAAATTATAAGCGTTGACTACCATAAACGTGCTAAATCGACGGAGTTGATTATCAGAGTGAGTTTGGCTTTGCCGCTGCGATAGTACGAGCCACAGAGGAGCCGGCCAGTCGATTTAACTCATGGGTGAGTAATTGATATTTTTTTGAATGAAACGTGTGCCAAAGAGTTTATTCTTTGATTCTAAACTGTGACATTCATGATTAAGGCCATGGTCGTGCTAAAAAATGGAAAAAATAAATGTAACGGCTCAAGATGCATTATCAATTTATACTTTGAATTCTTCCCATATACCCTTGTGATATGTGGGAAGTTTCGTTGAGAAAGGGTGGGGAGGAGATTCGGACCGGGGACCTCTCTCATTATAGGTGTCGTAATCCTGATGTCTACGAATGAAGGTTTCAAGAGGATCTACCACGTGGGTATAAAGCGGTGCTAACGCTAGTTGGCCATGGCTTGGTCAGCCTTAGCGGCCGGCTGGCTTTAAGGCGCCAAATGTCGGGAACATCATTGAAAAATGAAAATAGCAAAAGACGTATCAATAAAGCTCACTCTTACTAACGTGAACAGTCGTACAGACAGACCTTTTTTTCAGAATATTAAGTTTAAAGGAACACAGGCAACCGCTACAGTAGGAAACTTCGCTAACTGCTTTACCTGTGTCCTCCGTTTGCTTCTTCTTTAAGATCACTCATTAGAAAGCTTCTTGGTATGCCAATCCACACCCACACACAATGGCTAACTTTCTTCAGTATAGCTTAAGCAGGGATAAGATTTGCAAAATCGTGCCTAGGGCCCAAAATTTACATCCCTCATGGAAACTAATCTGCTTCATTGAAAAAATGTACTTTGCCAATGTGGTGTCACTGGCCGAGTGCATTTAAAGATAAGTCTTACTTGATCTTTCCTTCCAAGTTTTCAAAGTTCTGTTGCCATTTTTCTGGAGCAATGTAGCTACACAGTATTTGACCTACTTAGACTAATAACATAATGTTGCCTTTGTGCTTGTCTGCTTTATTGATCAACCATGCATGTTTTAAGCCTTAACCTGAGGTGCAGATTGCGAACTGCCGAACTCTTCCTCACTTGTACAACAATGAGGATTCATTGACATACTAGTGCCATGGGTTGAAGCAATATCTTAATATGAATGATACAGTTCCATTTCGCGTGACAAGTTCAGGCTTCTTTTAGGTTTGCCAAGTAACATTTCTCACCCAAAGTCAAAGGTATCTATCGAGAAATGCCTTCAGAGTTTCAAGTTTAGAACTAACATCTTTGACTGAGACAAGGATCTCCTTCATTGTTCACAAGTGAGTTAATTTTGATATGCAGTATCTGGGGAGGGAATTAAGTAATCTTTAATTGTATTGCTTACGTGGCTGTTAAGCAGCGTGTCAATTGGAGAAAGACTGTTTCGTTTTGTTGGAAAGCGCCCATTTTATACGGGTGGCGTTAACCAAATAGGTTAGCTCATAACTAGAGACTTCGAAAAAATGTAGTTGAACATTCAACTATTTATTTTATATAT